>NW_019416410.1:27437-54752 GCF_000390285.2 Anoplophora glabripennis
CATTATTTCGTAAAGGGTATTAAAAAACGTTGTATACTAGTTATACAATAATTTAATAAAGAATAAGGTTTATAGTCACTATACAATTGTGCTAGCAATACGCGTTTTATATCCAATATTCACCTGTTTAACTGTCACATATAGTATACAATGGTCTTATAATGGTATATAGAATTCTAATAAAGAATAAAACGCATTTCTTTCAGTGTACAGAGCCTTCATAAATGTTTACAAGCCACGTGACCACCGAGCTTAGAGGACCAACAGATACTGCAGGGGCTGGTAACAAAAAATCCCTAAATCTTCGTCACCAATATTAATGATTAGTTTACAATGAACAATGAAAAACGATTACATATACACTTGAGATAATGCGATAGGTAGCTGATTGGTTGAATAGAATCTCGTGAAAAATTGCACCAATCACGGTCGATGAAACAGAATGTTGTGTTTTAATATAATCTTGGTCTTATTGTTTTAACGATTTTTAATTTTACCGAAATTTAATTGCTAACATGGAGGAAATAAAATTCCTGCTCCAAATACAATTACTGCTCAAGTGACTTGTAATCATTTATGAAGGCTCTGGATTAAAGTAGCGTTAAGTATTTTTTTAACTTATATTTAAGCCCTCTAAATTGATATACCAAAATCTCTATAGCATAATTACTTGTTTGTTCTTTCAGTAAGACTTGCAAAAAGGAAACCACACATAAGGCTTTTAAGTTTTTAAATTACAATTCTCTATCTTAAATCCATTTTCTTTTTACATTGTACTTCAACACCATCGACGACAGACATAATTTATTCTTATAATGTCAATTTACTAGTCGAGTTCCTGAACTGGATAGACCATGAATACAGTAATGTAGATATTGATGGGTCTATCTTTAATAATAATGGACCAACCAATAAATGCAAGGAAAACCGTAGATTTTTTGTTGATTTTGTAGATCAATCAGACTTTAAAAACTGTTAGTTTGCTACATTTCGTCTTGGTCGAGATACAACTTATTCTAAGTAAAGTTACTCTTTGAATAGTCGATTATGACTCATTTAAGTGAAACCCAATGCATAGAAATTTTAATTCTTGTTGGATGTGGAAATAAAACGAGAACTCAGCAAGAGGTACCTATGTAATTTGTTTATCGTTAACCTATGTAATTTGTTTAACGTTTAAAATATCCATTCAGAGATATCAGTCGATCTACTGATGGTAAAATTGAGAAAAAATTTAGGGTATGTTAAACACATAACAAATGCTGGTCTAACCTAATATTAATGAAAATGTAAAACTTAATATTTTGTCAAGTACCTATGGAAGAAAATTCTCACAGCACTTCTCGAGAGATTGCAGCAGATAATGGAATTACTCAACGTTCTGTATTACGAGTGTTTCATAAAGAAAATTACTATCCATACAAAGTCCAGCTAGTGCAGGAACTAAATAAAGATGATCACGATCGCCGCGCATGTAGTTTTGTGAAATTATGCAGAATTTATGTAACCGTAATCCACCTTCCTTCACCACATTCTTTTTTCGGATGAAGCCACGTTTTGCGTACATGACATAGTGAATCGACAAAATTGCAGGTATTGGAGTAGAGAAATTCCTTACTGGATGATTTTGGCACATATTCAACATCCTCAGAAAGTGAACGTGTGGGCAGGGATGGTTGAAGACAGAATTATTGGATTCATTCTTCGGGGAAACTGTGACAGGGCAACGATATTTGGATTTTCTAAGAAATGAACTTATCTCTGCCCTTATAGAAATTTTTCCAAAAGTAAATAATCCTCAAGTACTGAATGATGGACATATATCTGGTTTCAATAAGATGGCGCACCTCCACACTTTGCACGTCCTGTTCGCCAGTATTTAGACAATTGTTTTCCTGGGGAATGGATTGGTAGACGAGAACCCATAGAATTACCATTTCGAAGTCCAGATTTTACATCCCTTGATTTTTTTCTTGTGGGGTTATTTGGAATCAAAAGTTTATGTAACCACACCACAGAATTTAGAGTATTTAAGACAGCGAATAAGTAAAGAAATGAGTAGAATTAGTCCAGAGGCTATTCGCAATGTACAAGACGAATGTGTTCATAGGTTTGCTTATTGCCAAAAGGCTGATGGATGGCATTTTCAACATTTGGTTTAAATGAATATTTTAATTTTGTTTGTTGAACACCTACTATTTAATTTAATTTATTGATCAATCTCTACATTACCGTACTCGTGAGAAAACGTTCTATCCAAATCCCCGGAAAAAAAGTGAGTACTTTTTTCCCGGATATATACAATGTACATAAGTAAAGGTAGATATTTAATTTTAGAATATTTTATTATAAAGAAGTTACATTTCCTTTCCTACCAAAAGTACAATTATTAAATGTACATTGCATAAATGACATGTTTCTTAAACTATTCGGTATAACAGTCGAACTTTCTTGTGTATTTTTTCTGTCATGGACACAACAGCCGTTGATGTACCTGGTCGCAAATCGGAAGTTATTTCAGCACTGCCACACGTTCTAAACACTTTATTAGCTATTTCTGTCCTATGTGCTACCGATTCATCAATATATCCTTCAGCGACCGTTGATGACTTCCAACCGCCATGTTTATTTAGTGTCATCAAGTCTCCCCCAGATTCAACTAAAAATGTAGCAGACGATCTCCGAAATGAATGACCTGTACATGAGTTAGCATTGTCAAGTTGAAGAAAATTAGCTACTGTTTCAGGTACCTTATAAAACTAATTTTTACCCACAACCTGATTGATACATTTCCCATTGCGATATGCATAAAACAGGCGACGATCTTTTGCTGCTGCTGGACGAAGGGCTATGTACATTCGGTAAAATTTAACATTTTCTTAACATATAATTGGAGTTCGAAACGTTACTATTGTGTCAAAATCAAGTTATTTACTGAATTGCAATGGTATTGTCTGAAAGGCAAGAAGTCAGGCTGAAGTGCGCGATTTATTTAATGCGAAATATCCCGAAAACCAAATCTTGCAAGGGACAGTTAGTAAAATATTTCACAAATTTTAGGACACGGTACAGTACAGAATTTGACCAAAACTTGACAGGCACGTGCTTTCAATGAAGAAAAGAAATTAGACATTGCATTAGAACTTGTTGAAAATTCTCATATTTAAACTGTTTCATTGGCCCGCAATCACGATGCTTCTCGAACTGCAATTCGAATATTTCTGAAACAAGAGAAATACCACCCCTATAAGGTATGTCTTGTCCATGAGCTTTTGGAACACGATTATGATAGGCGATTACAATTTTGTGGGGAAATGATGAGACGGTGTGACGACAATAATGGTTTTCAACGAGACGTACTTTTTTCGGATGAAGCTACGTTTTATTTAAATGGAATGGTTAACAGGCACAACTATCGCTTTTGGTCCCAGGAAAATCCACACTGGACATGCGAATCGCATACGCAGCATCCACAGAAAGTTAATGTATGGGCAAGTATCATCAACAACAGAATCTTGGCCCATTCTTTTTTGAAGAAAATCTTACTGCCGCACGCTGCCTGGTTTTCCTAACATTTGACCTGTTCTAGCTGCTCTAGCTGTGATTTTTCCTCATGAAATTGATCCAGATATACCGAATGAAAGAATTTGGTTCCAACAAGATGGCGCTTCCCCGCATTTTGGTATTGATGTTCGAAGATACTTAGATGAAATATTTCCAAATCGGTTTGATAGACGGGGTACAGTTGAATGGCCCCCAAGATCCCCCGACACACCCCGGGATTATTTTCTTTGGGGATATTTGAGAGAAAGAGTCTACCAGGACAGACCGGATAATATTGAGTATTTAAAGAACAAGATTAGGGCGGAGATGCATAATTTACTAGCGGAAGTCATTCAGAATGCTGTGGACAGCTTTTACTATCGTCTTGGAGAATGCCAAATGGTGAATGGCGGACATTTTCAGCATTTGCGACATTGAGTTTTTTTTTGTAAATTATCTAGTTGTTTCAATTTCTAAATGAAAAAAAACTTGCTATTGAAAAAATAAAACTTGTTTATTTGGTATGGCTAGATTCGGTTTTCTATAAGCTTTTCAACGAGCACCCTCATGCCTTATGTTTCCATTTGAAAAAAAAAGTAGGGCTAGCTGGGGGTTAGGAGGTTGAAGACAAATTAATTATTATATAACCGAAAGATGGGAAAAAATCAAAATCAGTTAACGTGTTTCGGCGTTTTAAAAAAAAATTAACTCATTTAAAAGATATGAATTTTATTCCGTACTTCTGACCATCCCTGTATATACTTGAACCTTCTATGTCTGACAAAGGTAACCACCGGGTAGGGATCATTGGCGAATCTCTTACGAAGATCGTTCCAGAAATAACACACGAAGGACAGCGTCCTGAGCGCAAAATCTCTTAAAAGCTCTGGATGTTGTTGACCACTTGGAAATCCAACTGCGCCGTCGATAGCGTAGAGGTGCGCTTTATACATTCCACGGGAAGGAACTCGCGGTTTATTCAGTTCATAGCAGTCGACCGGCCCGCGTGTATGCACCGTATCCCACGGGCGAGAGTTCGCAACCTACCACGTCGTCTTCGACGAGCTATAACTTTTATGACAACTCAATTCTGTCACCGGGCGCCTAGTGCGTCTCCTGATGAATAGAAGTGAGTGCCTCGTGACCAGTCTCGATTTAATCCAGTGGCCCATAAACTTTCATATTATGTTAAGTACTGATCGTACGGAACTTCTGATCTAAAAAAGGTAGTTTGAATGCTGCTTTAAGGCATGACACTTCACTTCACAAAATGCATCTTAAAGACAAAATTATGTGTTTCCTTATTTTTTCCAAATGTGTTCATTAAACTTAGACTACAAAGATTGAATCTTCATAAAAACTTATTATAATACGTGGCAAATTTGTTTTAGTAAACGAACTCATATAATCATAACTAGAACATTTAGAAATGAATTACATAATTGTGGATACTCACTTAATTTATTTGTATGACTATACTGCACAGAAAATGTGGTTAGTTCAAATATCTAATTAATCCTGATAACAAATTCCCGTGAGAATAAATTATTTCTTTATATTTGCAGTAACTTCCTTTGCAGCTAGTAGGTATTATGTACTTTTATTGATGGAGTTGTATTGAATAGCTCCTGCATGTTTTGTATAAAATATCTGTTAAAATTTGATCCAAAAAAGACAATTCAACAAAAAATAAATATAAAAATAGAAATGTGTACTTTTCAATACCTATCCAAAATTATTAAATTTTGTTTATACAAGAAAAAAGAAATGAATATGTACTGGAATCACGTATGTTTTTTTTTACTTTGGAAATCTATCTCTAAAAGCAAATATTAAAATTGTCAGAGATATTTATTTTTTTATTTACATTGAAGGATTTATAGTGATACCTATTTCTAAAATGATGAAAATGATGGTTCTTACAACTAGATGAGATAGAAATATATGTAAGTAGTATTTTTTGTTGGATTTCTTTTTGAGAATCTAACGTCTGCAGCTGCTCTATTACGAGACATAAAAAAGTGGGCGAGTGTATCAACAGTCACCATAATGACTAAAATACTCTTTCAGAACCTTGATAGAGTTATTAAGAAGCGTCTATTTTTGTTAGGTATGGGATAATTGCTCTAAAATATCCTTAGAGTAGACCTAATATATAATTATAAAGTGGCAGGTGATATTTTTTGCAGCGTAAGGCAATACGTTTTAGTTGTTTTACTGGCACTAGTTTGAATGGTCTTTAAATTGTCTAGATTTCAGCTTTTATGTCACGTTAACAATACATAAACAATATTATAATATTTTGTTAGCCACCTAAATATGATGAGACAAAATAAAATAAATATATAAAATAAATAGGTATTAAAACAAAATATTCCAAACAATGAAATCAGTAGGTATATTAGTTACTTTCAATTTGAAATTCAATTAGAACAACTAAAAACAGCGGGAAAAACTGAATAAAATTTATTAATCTCAGTTTTTGTTTTTATATTTCTGTACGCATCTAGATACAATTTTCAATAACACTTGATCTTCTGCAGTCAAAATCTAATTGGATTAACTTATTGTAATTTGATAATAAGCTATCCTCTTGATTTATAAATGCAAACATACTTAGAATTTGAAGTAGGGAGATTATTATCCCAATACTGATGTAAATCGCAGAGTTCCTCAGTTATTTTTCACTTATTTAGGCCAGGAAAATAAGCTGGGAAATGACCATTTCGCGACTTTTTGTTTTGGCAAGCTGAATTAATCGCTATAAATGCTAAATATTATATACAATAACATATTAGTTTCCACAGTCATAAAAATGTGGGGAAGATTGCTTACAGGTTGGTTAATTGTATAATTTTTACGTAAATTCACGTTTTCGCTTGTAACTTTGTTCCGTTCATTTCCACGAGAAAACAGTGAAGTACTTATTTTTTCGTCTTCAAGAGACTTACAAAACTAGCCCTCGCGCAAAAATATTGATAAGATCAAAAGTCACTGTCTAATAACTCACACGAAATCTGAAATCGGTAAGCTGAATAGTTTACAAGTTATGGACTTATAAACAAATTAACTAATTAGTCTGGACGATCCCGAGGATCTTCCACAATCGCACTGATTTTTTTCATGGTAGATTTTATAATAATACATTGAAATCTATCATTTATTTTGTTAATTTCAAATTTGCAACCTGGAATTTTTTTTATTTTTTAGCCTTAGTTGCAAAATGAAATATACGATGGACAAGCGTGATATAGTTATATATGATTACATATTCGGAAAGCTTATGCAAAGAGCTCTAAGTTGTCAGATTCGTTGAAAAACAACGGAGTTACAGATTGTCAAAGTTGACGTCCTATTGTTAAACAAATTAGGTTGGTAGAGGCAAAAAAAATACAGTCATAACCGACAACCCGAGTACTTTCACAGATAAAAATATTTTATTTGTGGAAGTATGTTAAGTGCATAAGAAATATTGTTAAAAGTCTGTGAGTCGCTTGATTTTCGATGAGTCGTGGCGCGGCGAAAGGGTGGGGGAAGCGAGTCCGAAGAAAATGACGATAATATTCATAGTCCTGCCGTTAAATAAGCGAAATTCGTTTGAAAATAATATATTTGACAGTTTGTAACTCCGTTGTTTTTCAACGAATTTTGACACTTTCACTTAATATTCTCCTTATAGTGACTAAAGATACTCCTTTAGAAGCTACTACACGGTGTTTTAATTGTATTTTACTTTAAATTGGAAAAATAGTCTTACAATAATTGTACACGTTAAACACGATACTCTTTGACTGGGAATTAAATTCCTTTCTTTTATTCTTTTATTTTTCACCTCCATTGATTTATTTGAATAAGAAATTACACTGAATATGTACAGAACGATACGACTTACGAAGAAACATACCTTCGTAACTGCAAAACACAGTATACACTGCAAGTTGCTATGATGAATACAACGCCGCCAGTGTCTTTCTACCTTGAGTCTCGAATGCGGTTAATTCCAAGAAAGTGACGCAGGAATCTTCTTGGAATTCTAAAATAAATATAGTACGGACTCTATTTACTTTTTTCACTAGGGATATTTCCATATATTTATCTTTATAGTTTTATACTTATGAAAATAAAAAGTTACATTAGTTAGTTATTCAGTATTTCGGCAGGTAAGTGCAATTCCAAGTCAGTGGATCTAGTACTGCTAGCAAGTAGTTAAATAATGTGTCCGTACGTTTGGACAGTTAGTATTGAACTCCATCTTTTGCCGATCCGTATTTACACCCCCAATTAACTGATTCATTAAATGTTATCATTTATCAATTGATTTGACTTACTGAACTCAGTAAGTCAAATCAATAATTAAATTTTACTTGGTATTAGAACATTATATATGGTCATCAAATATTAATCCATTTTACTTAGTAAGAGAACATTACATATGGTCATCAAATATTGATCCAGTTTTCTTCTTTAGTCGCAATAACAATGTACAGGGTGTTTACGAAACTGGAGATTTATTTTTAATGAGAGATAGGTCTAGATAATCGATACCTTAATCGATTGACTCTACTTGTTATTAACTGTTGCCGTACGAGTATAAATAAACACCACTGTGACTGATCATTCTTTTATTATTTAATAAACAGGATATCTACTGCTCGCGTTGAAATTGATTGTTCCTTCCCTTCTTTTAATTTTGGTATTAGTCTAGTAAGGGTAATTGTAATAATCATGTGGTACTATTATTTCTAGTCAGTACTTATTACAGTGTCTAATAATTATTACTGTCATCATGAAATTATGGATATTCTATTAATATATGGTAGGTGTAGATAAAATGCTACGGAAGAAAACATGTATGCGAATCGTTTTCAACATACACCTAGTGCTGAAAATTTTTAATAGGTACTCGCTCAGAGAGTACTTACCTGATATTGGTCGTTACAGTCCCAAGTGGCAAAATTGAATATTTACTGTGATGTGTCGTCTAAGAATACCACGTGCCATAGAAATAAGATACACTTACTCTTAAAAAATAATTTTCAAGTGCGTAAACACCTTGTTTATGAGTCAAGAAGGCATTTTGGAATCAAAAACGACGTAAACACTTTCATAAAGTGGCAACTAGACTTTAATATAATAAATCTATAAAGATATAATTAGGTTTTAAATTAATTTTGGTTTTGAAGATATCGGAATTTTCGATTTTGTTCTGTAATCAAACGAGGAACAAATTTTGCTGCAATTCGATGCATGTTCAATTTTTCAGTTAAAATTTCATGTCATGACCCAATTGAGATGCTAGTCTCGTCTGCAATTTCTCTGACAATCAGTCGGCGATTAGCAACCACCAGATTTTGATTTTCTTAATGTGGAAGTCACCAGTTGAAGCCGAAGGCCTTCCTAGCCGAAGGTCGTGTTCAATTGACTGACAAGACAAGCACTTTTAAAACGTGAAAACCATTCGTAACATTGCATTCTACCTTGTAAACTTGTTACAAACATTGAAACGTTTCCGTAAAAGTTTTCCCCAGATTCACGTAAAATTTAACGTTGCATCGTTGTTCTAGAAAACCGCACATTTCAAACATCGTCACTAGTACTTAAACACGTTATACTCAAATAACAATATCACGAAACCTGAATGAGATATCAACAATCTAAGAACATGCGGTTACAGAGGAGGTTATGCGCAACACAATGCTGCCAACCGCATGTCACTAAATGTCTCCATTCGTAATTCCAAAAAAAGAATTAGTTAATTAAGTCAATACTTTCCGAATTAATTATAAATAATAATTTCAAAGTGTCGATGTTAAAGATAATCACAAACCTAAAACTTTGTTAACAGTCTTAGCTTATACAAATATATTTTACTGCCTCGCAGATTTCATTAAGAGAAGGTATTAAAGGCATACAAAAAATATGGCTGCCAAGCCTTTGAACGTTGGGAATAATAACGGAGTTTCACAGATGGCCGTGGTTATGAAGTTCTGATTACAAGTTTATAACTGGCGGTAACAGAAGAGGGAGAAATTGTATTGAAATTTTCAATTGAGTTTAAATATCTGTAATAAATATAAGTTCTTAATTCCTCAACTTTACCCTTCAATACCAAGTATCCTTAAGAAGAAATCCGTTAATTGGCATAAGGTAACTTGTACACGTGGAAAATTTGGCGGTTGGGAGAATTTAATAGCAACCAAAAATTAATTAATTCTTTAGTCTGGTGCCTTCCACTCGATACCTACTTTGTCGCTTGTTTTTGGATTATATTGAAAATTTTTTGTCCTGTTTAGTCTCCGTGATGATGTCTTTCGAATGTTGAATTCTGAGCAATTTTTGATCGTCAGTCAACTTGTGCGGAACCGTGCACACACTTTTCGTAGCCCAAATGTTCGGCCTAAATGCGATAAATTGATGTTTTTGAGATGCTCAATTCCAATTCCATGACTTTCAATGAAGAGTTTGGGTGATCACAGATTTCGGTTGGCCAACGTGTTGCTCATCATTTACTAAGGTTCTCACGACCGTTTTTAAACAGTGTATACCAATCATGAACTCTGCCACGGGATAAACAAACATCACCCTAAACTTGCTTCATCAATTGAAACGTTTATTAAAAGTTTTACCAAGTTTAAAATAAAACTTAATATTATCTCTTTGTTCGATGCCTCGTATACTGTCACTTCAAACGGAGAACGGAGTTATTCCGTTCCTGTTCCTCCAAATGTCATTAAATTTTGACAGTATATCAATGAAGGATCTACCTTCCCGAAGCATTGCCAATATTCATCATACCTTGTAATATTAACGCAAATTGTTAGATCCATTATTTCATGTATCATTTATATGGTGTTCATTTTATATTTGTACATATAAACTCTTTAATGGAGCATTGCCCGTTGAATGTTAATCGAATAAATATAAATAAATAAATAAATAAATAAATAACGAGGAGGAAGTAGTATAAATCATACCGACGGACGTGAAAATTGTATCACCGTATATCTTTGACAATTACTGCATTTCCAGAATCATTTGCTTAATAATAGAGTGAGATCTATGCTCCAAATGCTAAAGTATCGAAAAGTAAACGTGTAGGATACGAGATCAAAGTTTTTTTATAAGCTTTTTTGTGCCTATGTGAGAGTCTAAATATATTATAATATAATTATAATATACATTCTTGCGATTATATTACCTTACCCTTATCCATATAGTTATCATAACATCTGTAATTGCACATGCTTCATAGTTGAAAAGTAATATTATAGCGCAATAGAGTTGCCTAATTTTTATAGGCAACACATCTCTTATTTAACATTTCCTGCTAAGTATAAAGTCAAACTAAAGCGAAATTGTTTAGTTTCTCATATATTTACTCAAACCACAAAAAAGATATACATATAGTAATATGCGATAGAATTTATAATAACGTTGTCCAAAAATGCACTCGTTCGAGCTAATTTTTTTAAATTGACTTTATTTCAACAGGTCTATCGATTTTATCGATTAGCCACAAACAACAAAATATGTTTATACAGGGTGTTCCTAAATATCATAATTAATTAATTCTTTGGCTTATTTCATGACTAAAAATTCATATAAATATTGGTCGGCAAACGCTTCGTAGCTCAAATTTGAAATATAGGTTATCCTGTAGGGCTTACATCGTTGGGCATGCCAAATGGTCGTAATATTCTACAGGGTGATATTTTTTCGGGGATCATGCCCCCTTTTCTTCCCCTGAACTTTTGTGTGGTGCGCCGCTGGTAGATTCTAAAATCGAAATTGAATTTTATGTTTTGTTGAGAAACTTTTTGATCTCTTATGATTTTTTCGTATCTGCGACCGTTATCGAGAAAAAAAACAAATAGCGATTTTGTGTAATTCGTTAGATGAAATTGAAATTCTTAAAATGGTCCAGTAGACTGGATTTATTTGCATAATCTTTTGGTTCTATTAATTTTGACCAGAGACCAAAGAGACCAAAAAGTTTCTCAANTGAGTATTTTTACAAAATCCTCGACAAAACAGGAAAGGTAGGTACATTCCGATCTTATGCAACACACGTTCTTCCAAGCGCAATGTTCTTGCAGTTCGTGGTCTACCGCGATCTCGGGCTCGCGGTTTGAAAGATCCTGTTTCCCTTAGCCTATTATGTAGCCTTTCAAAGGTATTTTCATTGGGTAAACGTCGGTGTGGAAAATGCTCTGCATAAAGTCGTCTTGCTTCAGCCCTATTGCAGTATGCCAACCTATACAACAAATGCATGCTTGACATTTCTTCATAGGAATAATCCTCCATTTTCAGTGAGTAAAATTAATTACAAAAAAATGTATTAATAGAGTCAGATACTTAACTGTCACCATTACACCAACCGCAATTATAATCTTGGATTACTTGATAATGGTCTGTTGCTGTACCAGAACTATAGGAAACTAAAAACTTACAGTGTCCATAACTCAGAAACGAAGCATTTTAGAGCAGATGTGTATGTAAACTTTTTTGATCGTCTTGATGAGTACAATATGGCTATGTATAGCCAGCCCATCTTTTTTATTACACCCTGTATATTATAATATAATTAAGCGAATATATGTGCTTGCGATTATATTACCTTACCCTTATCCATATAGTTATCATAACATCTGTAATTGCACATGCTTCATAGTTGAAAAGTAATATTATAGCGCAATAGAGTTGCCTAATTTTTATAGGCAACACATCTCTTATTTAACATTTCCTGCTAAGTATAAAGTCAAACTAAAGCGAAATTGTTTAGTTTCTCATATATTTACTCAAACCACAAAAAAGATATACATATAGTAATATGCGATAGAATTTATAATAACGTTGTCCAAAAATGCACTCGTTCGAGCTAATTTTTTTAAATTGACTTTATTTCAACAGGTCTATCGATTTTATCGATTAGCCACAAACAACAAAATATGTTTATACAGGGTGTTCCTAAATATCATAATTAATTAATTCTTTGGCTTATTTCATGACTAAAAATTCATATAAATATTGGTCGGCAAACGCTTCGTAGCTCAAATTTGAAATATAGGTTATCCTGTAGGGCTTACATCGTTGGGCATGCCAAATGGTCGTAATATTCTACAGGGTGATATTTTTTCGGGGATCATGCCCCCTTTTCTTCCCCTGAACTTTTGTGTGGTGCGCCGCTGGTAGATTCTAAAATCGAAATTGAATTTTATGTTTTGTTGAGAAACTTTTTGATCTCTTATGATTTTTTCGTATCTGCGACCGTTATCGAGAAAAAAAACAAATAGCGATTTTGTGTAATTCGTTAGATGAAATTGAAATTCTTAAAATGGTCCAGTAGACTGGATTTATTTGCATAATCTTTTGGTTCTATTAATTTTGACCAGAGACCAAAGAGACCAAAAAGTTTCTCAACAATGCATAAAATTCAATTTTGATTTTAGACTCTACCAGTGGCGTACCGCATAAAACTTCAGGAGAAGAAAAAAGGGGGCATGACCCCCGAAAAATTATCATTCTGAATATCACGACCATTTTGCATTTCAATGATGTAAGCCCTACAGGGTAACCTATATTTAAAATTTGAGCTAAATACCTCAAAAAGTGTAGAAACTATACAGAAAAAACTAAAAAAATCTTGAAATTTCAACACCCAGTAGATCGATATCGAAGCGTTTGCCCAATGATGTAAGCCATACAACGTAACCTATATTCAAAATTTGAGCTAAATATCTCAAAAGCTGTAGGAACTAGAGAAAAAACTAAAAAAATCGGTAACGAAGCGTTTGCGGTCCTATGTTTATATTAACTTTTAGTAATGAAATAAGCCAAAGAAGCTTTACGTACATGATATTTAGGAACAACCTGTATAAGGCAGAACTTATATAATCTACAAAACAGAACTCCATTCCGTTGTAATGTGCATGTCAGGTCATAAACCTTAACCAATTTCAGTACACCGCCAAACATTAGAAAATAGTTTTCTATATAATTATCAAGTGTTTAAAAATGCTACCATTATTTCCAATGCCTTCCCTATTTCGATGAATTCGGATAAAAAATCTTTTGTCAAAGATCATTATTTTTAATTTCTGTGGCATAAACTTAACCTTTCATGAGGCCCAAAAATAGAAATCTATAGGATTTAAGTAAGGTAGTCGAGTTGGCTAGGTGTGAGGCTCATTTCTTTCTGTATAGCGGTCTTGGAATGTATTATTTAAGGGGGGCCTTTTTACGAGTTATTTTCAGTGTACTAATAGCAGTCTTTTGAGAAGGATTTTAGAAAATGTCTAAACAATATCTCTTCAAAAATCTAAAAAACATCTCTTCAGTAAATCTACAAACAATATATCTTCACTAAAACTATAAACAGTATCTCTTCACTAAATCTAAACAATATCATTTCACTAAATCTAAACAGTACCTCTTCACTAAAACTATGTAACTAAATCTAAACAATATCTCTTCACTAAATCTACATAATATCTTTTTACTACACCAGTTACACAAGCTTTTTCCAGGGTATAAGACAGTTTACAAGCTGACAATACATTCAGAATAAGCGAAAAAAGGCACATTTTTGTTTTCATCCATCCATGTTTATCATTACATTTTCTGAACTTTACACGTTTGTAAACACACGTTTACAAACGTGTAAACACGTTTGTACACGTTTTCTGTATATACATATACAGAAAATCGTGTACGGTGCTAGAAACATAATCACACCCCACATAATGCTTTTATAAAACCATTAACATATGAATAATAATTATTGAGTATTTTTACAAAATCCTCGACAAAACAGGAAAGGTAGGTACATTCCGATCTTTACATGAGTGCCGATGTTTTTCGTGATCTTTCATTGCGAAAAATTAAAGGAATCCTTGTGTTTCAACATTTTTATAGTTTAGATAGATTTTCATGTTCTATCATTGTCGTACTAAAAGTGCGATTTCTTGTCTATAAAAAGCCAACCTTAAATGCTGCACAAGAAGAACCTGGCAAACTGCCTGAGCTGAGGCATCATCGTGTAATTACTACATACAGCGTCGCATATTTCAACATACTCCAATGGGACCGGTATTACTTACTCCAAAAGTTATAATAAATAAATCTGAGTCTTTGTAGTAACACAGATGTCCATAACTTTTGTTTTACAATCCATTATTACTATTATTTTTAAATAGTTGTATGTACATAATTTTTCTGTTTTAGTATTGTTTTCTCAAAAACTGTTCACAATATATTTCTTAAACAAATTTTATGCCTAATAATTTATGGCATATATATTTTGTCTAGGAAAGTAAATATTTCCAAAAATATTATAAAAATTCCAATAGCTAAAGCAACAGTATACATATAGATTTGTGTATAAAAAGTATGAAATTTTGAGATTTTATTGGTATTTGTCATACATTCTACGTATTTTATAACAAACCAAAAAGTGAATACGAGGTTGGTACAGAAAATAACCGAACTTTGTTTTTTAAAACTTTTTTATTAATTTTATACATTATTGGGCCGTGTTTCCTTCAAAGTACTTCTCTCCCTTATTCACACACTAGCGGTATTTCCATTTCGCGAAGCAGTCTTGGAAGCTTCATTTGAAATGGCCTTTAAAGTCTGTGACAAATTTGTTGTCATGTCATCAATATTGATTTCAATTTCGGAATTAAGAAAAAAATCACAAGGAGCTGAGTGTGCGGGCGGATTGTCATGGTGCAAAAACCATGAGTTGTCTCGCCACAACTCCGGTCTCTTTTTGCAGATTTTTTCTCGTAATCGTTGTAACACGCCTTCACATGGTTCACTGTTTCACCTTGAGGCAAGAATTTAAAATTTGACATTGGATCGAGGCTGAGTGCTTTGTTGGGGAGTGGACATCGTTTGCCCAAGGCATTAGGAAGATTGAACTTTTGTCCCAATGTCGTATCCGTAAACACAGCTTTCGTCCCCCGTTATAATGATTTGAATTAATGTTTCATCGTCATTGGATTGTTCAAGGAGTTGTCGAAGAACATCTACGGTTTTCTTTCTGTTGGTGGGTCATCAAACGAGGAACATATTTTGCTGCAACTCGATACATGTTCAATTTTTAAGTCAAATATTTATGGCATGGCCCAATTGAGTTCTAAACTCTTTTGCAATTTCTCTGACAGTCAATCGGCGATTTACATGAACGAGATCTTGGACTTTCTGATCGTAGAGTCATCATTTGTTATCGAAGGCCTTCCTGGTCGAGGATCATTTTCAATTGACTAACGACCACTTTTAAATAATGAAAACCATTTGTAACCATAAAATTTTACGCTGCATCGTTGCTCCAGAAAATCGCGCATTATAAAAATCATTACTAACAATTAAACATGTTGCACTCAAATAACAATATAACAAAAATTAAATGAAATATCAACAGTCCAAGAAAATGTCGTTGTAGGGGAGGTTATGCGCAACACAATGCTATCAACTGCGTATCACTAAATGTCTCCATTAGCGCGTAATTTACAAAGTTTGGTTATTTTCTAAACAGACCTCGTATAATATTGTAGTAAATTGTGTAAATTTTAATATGATTTTTCTGTGTAAATTAAAAAAATAAAGGCCAAGATAAATCGGATTAATAAGTAACCACTGCAGTAAAAATGGACAAATAAGTTTGTAGATTTAAGAAATTAGTTCCCGAATTATCTCTCAGCAGGTTGCGACCCATATTTTCGAAACCTCTGTTATGTATCAACTTGCACATGGGTTCATGTTTGTACTAAACTTGTATAGTGCAGACATCAGAACACAGATCGGAGGATTAATCTGTTATTTTCACTTAACGGTGGTTTCACGGGTTACGTACAATGTAATAAATGGACCGTTACATTTACTAAGTAATATGCATATTGAAACGTAACTAATTTTATGATTTACTACCCACTATTAAATTAAAGCTTTGTAGATACACCATTACGTTGGAGCCTGTTAGCACCACATCCGGTTTTCAGCTTAACAAGTCTAAATTGATGTTAAGATGTCGTGTGTTAAACGACAGAGAATGATAAATGTCCGTATCGCCTAGCACTGCACCTGAAATTATTATTTAATACACGGTAGCTGACTTAATCGTTCCAGTCATGAAACTGTGATTAGATCTCGTAGCTGAGCAATTTCAGCTTGAAAATAGTAATTATCGGCAATGGAACATAGAATTAGAAAAATAATAAAACAATACGGTTCAGAACAAATTATCACCTTATAGCATGCAAAGAAATAAAAGTTGGTTGTCATTTATTTTTAAAAATAGTTCTGTAATGTTCTTATAGTTACTAGTCCATTTAAGTCAAACATCATTGAAGTAAAGAATTCCAAAACAACATATTTTATTTAATACCAAAACATTGTTATATAACATTTTAAGACCTCTTATGGTCTAAAAGATGCAAGACAAATCAACTCGGCACATCTTAAGTTATAATCATTTCTATTATCAGTTTACCACATAAACAATATTTTATGGATAAAATTTCGTAATACTGAGAAAAATAATTATGGTAAAATATACATGAAGTTGATTGAAATAAAAATGATATAACATTTAAAAACGTGGTTAAATTAGTTTTAATAGTAAACCCTTTTTGAATTATTATGCGTGCTAGTTGCAGATTGTAACAAAAAATGGACCAAGCCTTTGACCACACATATTCTTGGAGAATATAATGGGACTTTTCTCATGCCATTTTTTAATTAGACTTCTCTGTAAGGTCCAAGCGTACGCTTGTGAATCATATGTATAGGTTTTTTCTGGCAAAGGGTTTATTTCTGTAGTTAAGTGAAATGTTGATTTGGTATTTCGTTTTCGAGATATTGCAACTTCTGTGTGTATGATATGGAACCCATGTATGTAACCACTGTTGTTAAATTTCTCAATTTCATAAACAACTAACTATGTTTTACAACATGCAACTTGATCAAACTCATTTTGTCCGCGAGATGCGCAGATCAAGAAGAGAGATCGCACGAGGAGTAACAAAGACAGGACATCTTAATAGCAGGGCAGTAGATTCAGACAGAGAATGAGCTCCCGTGCTACTCTGGTAGCGTTGCCACTGTGCAACTTAAACTCGCCAACAATGTGAATTTGTTCAAGGTGTACATAAATTATTGCCAATAAAAGTAATTTTTTGAAGTAATCAGATATTTTTTATTTTGATCTTGGGCCTGCTGCTAAAGGGGCAATGCTGCAATTTTTTTAACTTGTTTTTTTTTTAAGTATCCAAAAAGTTCGGAAGAAACCGGAAGTATAAAAGACTTACCCGGATCAGGAAGGCGAAGAACGGTAAGCGAAAATGACCGCCAAAATGTGATGCTCGCCATTACAGAAAATCCTCATTCATACATTACATCTATCTCAACCAACTTTAACTTGTCCAAGTCCTCAATTCACTGAACTATGAAGTGTCAAAAGTGGCATCCTTACAAAGTCAACGTCTTACAAGAACTATGGGCAGATGGCATAGACAGAAGGTTACAGTTTTGCGAGGAAATTAGAAATTTATTTGAAAGAGAACCCAACTTAAAAAATCACATAGTTTTCACTGACAAAGCAACTTTTTGCTTCGGACAGGCAAAATACTAGGTTTTGGAGCCCAGAAAATCCGTTTTGGATGCAAGAAGAACATACACAACGGCCGGAAAAAGTAAATTTTTTGCGTTTTCAGCTGATTCCAGCCCTGGAATTAATCTTTCCTAACCCTAATGAGCACGATATACCTGCTGGTGATGCCTGATTCAAACAAGATGGTGCCCTTCCACATTTTCGCCTCGATGTAAAAAATTACCTTAATGAAGTTTTCCCAAATCGATTTAATCCCACTAAATTTTTTTTATGGGGTTATCTAGAAAGCAAAGTGTTTGTGAACAGACCAGACACTATCGAAGGACTAAAAAATCGTATCAGAGAAGTTCGAAACATAACACCAAATGTTATTTAAAATATAATTGACAACTTTAAACATCGAATTGGGCATTGTGCAATTGTTAATGGGGGACACTTTGAACATTTGCTGTAATAAAATAAACAGTAGTACTAAATTATCGTTTTCATTTAATTCCTCCATTTTTTGACAACTATGACAAAAAAAGTAGGTATAACCTTATATCGCTGATTTTGTCTTTAGAAGGGCTATCTATTTATATTATAAAATACAGAATGTCCTATTAAAAAGAAATGTCGGAAATGTCTTTCAAACATGGCTCCAAAAAAAAAAAGAAAATATTGCAGAAAAGTGACAATTTCTATTTTTCTATTTTGAAATTTCAAAATGGAAAAAATATGAATATTTTGGGTCACAGTGTTTTGATTATACAAGAGTTTTACTTGAACATTCCGTGGCAACAGATTACCATGGAATGTTCGAGGAATTTTACCATACTTTTTATTACGGTATACCTGCTTTGACAACAAAATATTTAACAAAGTATTAAATACTTCAAGTGAAATGTAGTCAGTTCAGTTAAATTTGTATTAATCATATGAAAGATTAAAGGATCATAAATTGCTTATTGATTATTTAATTTTAAGAATATCTATTATTTCATTTTCAACTTGTATGTTTATATTCTTAAACTTTTCTCATTTAGAATATCTAGTTATTGAATATTTTATTTTTAATTCACCGTTTCTAGAGATGGATAATTTGGTATTTATTTCAACAATAATAAAGTATGTGACATACAAAATCTAACAGTTCATCCATAAGAAATACAAAAGTTGAAGGTAATTTCTAAATAAAATGTTCACCTGTTTGCGTTTTCGATCGAAAAAATAATAACGAAAATAGAACATTTCAGTTTTTGGCGATAACTTCATACCTACCGAAAAATATTCATCGAAATTTCACCATTACGCCCTAATTGGGTGTATTGCCTACTTATTGAAATCAGCTTGAGTAGAGTTAAGAAATAAATAATTTATCCAATTTAAATAAATATCTAGTGCTTCAAAAAATTATAATTTTAATAAGCACTACCGTTACTCTCCTCAAGTATATGCTCTAATTTTATATTTAAAATGTACAGGTCGTGAAAAGAAATAATTAGTTAATTCATGGTTAATGAAACTTGTAGCACGCTCAAACGTAAAGCATAGAGTGCCTACTGAGTACTATTAGAGCATGTATCTGTACTTTATATGAAAGTACCTACATTTTAGCGGATACTCGACAGCGATGCAATTTAATTATAATGCACGATAATAACGTCTCCTTGGAGATGCAGCATACTTTGACTCGGTGGGAAATTTGGTTACATAAATGGAACAAAATAATATGCAGCTGCTAGACAGAATAATGAAGAGACTAAAATGATGCTAATGAACATTACGTTGATTTCATTTATGCACATTGAATAGGTTCTTAATAATTGAAATATTAGTTACTTTCAAATACAACTTCTACAGGAAAAAAATATTTATGTAGTGGGTTGGGGTTGAGATTTTTTTTCAAATTTAAAAATTCACATGCTAATTAAACGAATGGTCACATTGATACATCCATTCGAAAAAAAACTTATGGTTCTATCAGATTATGTTTTTTGTTGCTTCATAGATTTAATTTTAACTTTTGTTAATTTTCATTCATTTGAAATGTAAAGTTGATAAAATTTCGCTCGCTCACGTTCGATCATTCTATTTGTTTGGACACCTGGAAAAACCAAAAAAATCTGCGTTCTCATAAGACTCTGTACTAAATCGTGAAAAATTATTTTATTAATATCTCGTCTCTTAGGTATCTAAACTAGTCATAATTTTTTTTTGAGGATTTTCTTCATATTAATAAGCTTGTATTAATTTTTTATGAATATTTGTTCGTCAATTCCAAATCAGATAAACCTCCTTAGTGATTTCAACCTTAAAGACACGAATTGTTCCGGATGCCCTGTTAAATTTGATGAAGATCAATTGAGTCGACTCCTTCATGAAAATTCAAGACAATCGACAAGCGAATTGGCTCAGGAGATGGCATGTGATCACAAAACAGTAGTAAACTACCTACATTCGATGGGAAAAGTTCAAAGACTCGGCGCTTGGGAGCTACATGTTTTGAACGAAAACAATAAGAATCAACGCTCCTCACGTGGTCATAAAGAAGGTTTTGTTCATCGTATCGCCACTGGTGATGAAAAATGGTGTCTATACCTGGATTTGAAATTGCGGAAAGAATCTTTAAGCTTCAAAAAACAAGCAACTTCACGAATAAGACCAGAACTTCATCCACGAAAGAGTATATGTGTCTGGTGGAACTGGAAAGGGATTTCTTATTACGAACTCTTACCAAACAATCAAACTATCAACGCAGAACTCTATGACCAACAACTATCGGCGATACTACGTTCTTTTACAATATGACAATGCGCGATCACATATCTCCACCATGACCAAAACAACCATACGGGAGTTGAATTACGAAGATCTGCTCCATCCGCATTACTCTCCAGATATCATGCTTTCTGATTTTCACCTCTTCCGATCTTTGTCAAGTTCTCTACGCGGTGTTTCTTTTAACAACGACAATGACATAAGAGCTTAGTTGGATGCTTTTTTAAATCAAAACATGAGGATTTCTACAGGAGAGGCATCGAAACTTGTTGAACATTGGAAGTAAGTATAACGAGGAAGAAAAAGGAGGACACAAAGCAATATAATTTCTAGTTTTTGAGACAACAAAGGAAACATTGGAGAGTATAACAATATTAAATAGTCATTGTTACTCAATTCCTAGGCTTTCAGAATCGATATATGATAATTTTACTGACGAACGTTTGCTGTTTAGTGCTTCAATGCCGATTAGGTCATTAATATAGTGATTGTTTCGCACCATTCGTCAAAAGAAACGTTGAAATTTTGCGCTTTTGAAAATTGCGAATGCGATATCAATGATTAGCTTAAATTTCATCACTTTACATCTTCAGAGATATTTCAGAACAGGTTATTCTTTTACATTTCAATATCTTATATCTCGAAGACTATCGATTTGCAGAAACAAGTTTGCATAACCATTTCCGTTTAAAATTATTCAGAGAATCGCCCCTTAAAGTTGTCTACTTACATAATTAACACCCTGTAGATTGTATAATTGTAACTACATAAAAGAAATAATATTTTTAAAATAACTGGGTATTTAAAAGAAATTATATTTTTTAAATAACTGGGTATTCCCGTTGCCAATATACAGGATATTGGATAATGCAATAAATGGAGAAACTTTTTCATTTCATATTTTATGGAAAAAAAGCACACTTGGTAAAAAGAATACGGTAGCTTCAGCTCTATATGTTTATAAGTATTATTTCGAAGAAACTGAAATTCTAATTGTTGCTAAAATGGATAAAATCGAAAATTTTTAATTGGGGATTGATAGTTGAGATTCCAAATGGTATGTATAAAAATTGGGAGCTCAAAATAATTATTGGTTTTACCGTGCGAGAGTATTGAAAAATAAGTATAATTCTGTATTTTCTAAATTAACTGCGAAATCTACCCGGCCGATTTCGATGAAAAAATTTCTGCAATACTACCATATAATGAAGTACTCAGAACCATACTTTTTATATGGCTGCTCTAAAGTCAAGGTCCGAAATAAATTCATGAAGAAACGATCCTTTTTCACGAATTTTTTTCGGTCTATTGTATTGCAGCAACAATAATGTATATAAAAATTTCGGACCACTTTTATTTTGTGAAGAGAATCTCAAAGCTATACTTGTTTTCCTTTGACTATTTTCTCTAATGTCAATCTCCGAGTTATACATGAAAAAAGGGAGAAAAATGCGCCTTTTTTAATTTTTATTTTACTTTTTCTTGCGCTAACAATTATGCACAACTTTTTTCAGCGGGCGCATATCGCAATTATCATTCTACATAATATTTAGAACTATTTCCAACAAAAATTAACGTTACTATATGAAACATCCATACAACTTACTTTTAAAACAGATACCGACTGGACTAGATAATATTTCAAAAAAGTAAATGTTTGGTGTGCGGTTCCCTTTTATGGAATAATAGATAGATCCATACTTTTTTGAAGATATATGCAATGGAAACAGCTACCTGAATATGCTTCAAATGTTTTTCACTAATGAATTGGAAAATTGACCATTGGCGTACTAAATTTATTTTTAATTCCGGCAAGACGGTTGTCCGGCGGATTATATTGTAAGTGGTGGGACCTGGTTACAGAATGGATTTCCCAATAGTTGGATTGACTGGTATCGTCCTATGGACTCCACCGATGTCCAGATTTAACAATCATGAACCTTTACTTGTGGATTCCACATAACTAGATAGTGTACAACAGGCCTTTGGACAATACCATCAACCAGCTAAAACAACGTATCTTTAGAAGGGGTTGGACGAAGCTATAATTCCTTGCTCACCTTCAAATTATTTGTGTGGACGTTGGTGTTCGAATAACGATTTATATTTTCTTTCCAAATTTATTAGCTTTTTTAAAACTGCAGTAACTTTTTGGTACGCCTTTTACTGTACTTACATCACTTTTTTGAAAGGGTAAAAATAAAGGTAGTTTACTATAACATTTTAAATTTTCGTACATAAAATGTTAACTTACTCCCTAGCCACCTTATTTTAAATAGAAGCAAACTTTTTTTGGTAAATGTAAAATAGGAAAAGTTTTCCTTTTATTCACTCTAACCCTGGATATACTGTATAAAAATGAAACTACTTCCTAGATAGTTCTCATCGATCTCAATTACACGGAAATACGAGTAGAGCCTATTTGCTTTGTCAGTAACCGGTAACCGTATTATAGTCTCAAATATTTCAATAAACTGCTTATCTACAAAATTGCCTGAAATATGATTCAGCCCCTGATACACAATAAAATTAACCGATTAGCCTGCTAATACCGAATCATAAATTAGAACGGTCCTAAGCATGTCGTGTGGCAGCAAGCCCGGTGTCATTGTACTGGTCGATGTCATTTGGAGGAAAATATGTAATAATGGTATATGTGACAATATTAGAGACATAAAATAAAGTCCGATCTTTGTAAGTTGGGTACTAACCCACCATTAGAGCCGTCGACAAAAGGGCGCGCGTGTCGTCTGAATGGACGAGGGTGAGATTACAGCCTGCGACAGGATGAATCAGCAGATGTCTTTAGTGGCCTCCATATCAGAATCAGAGCACCTACTCTACTTCGACGCTGCATTGATTCACATCCTGTAATTTTAAATTTAATAACAACCCTCATAAGCTTCATAACGCTGCGTCTGTAATCAGGCTCAGTTCCCTGTTCAACCCCATATTTTTATAAGCACTCATAAAAATTTTTATTTAAAATTACACACCAGATCGTTGGTTATTTTGAAGCCACACTAGGTATTGTAAAATTATACAAATTTACATTTAAGCATGTGATTTTACATCTTTTGTGTAAGTTACTAAACCTATACAAATGCTTATCTGTATATATTTACGAGTAAGTGTAATTTTGCTAAGAAGCAGGGAAACTACATAGAAGAAAAGTATGTCTATTTATTATTGTTACGTTGTACAACAACAAGGTATGATATACCTAAATGAAGAAAAAAAAAACATTTGTTAATGCAGTTAATAACACATATTCCCTGGAGTAAAATATAAGTTTCTGAATTATACAATAGACAAGTTATACAGAATATTATACAGGGTGTTTCAGTGAGTCAAACTTAAACCACAAATAAAACTCAATAAATAATTCAGAATTGTCTTATAAATCAAGGGTCTAAGTCTCCAGTTTTCGCTGTACAGGGCCGTATTTGCCGGTTGTTAAAATCATTTTATTTACGAAATCTCCCATTCAACTGAAATTTTTGGTAAAACGATACACTATACCGATTTTCAACAAGTATACCTACCTTTTTTTATGTAGAATTGTCCACGGAATCTAAAAATGAATCCCAAACCATTATTAGGTCATTGGCGCAGAAGTTGAGGTAAAACTATTCCACACATGTGTAAACGTTAACAACACACCAAATCTGAATCGATTTGTAGTAAGCATACCAAAGATTTTTAAATAATATGTACAGTGAAATCGGTGAGACTTAAACCATTGCTTTATAAGAAAATTCTGAATTATTTATTGAATTCTATTTGTGGTTAAAGTTTGATCCACTCGAACTGAAACAACCTGTATAAACCAATTAATTAAACAGCACGACACAACAAGTTTAAATTAACGAAGTCAATAACACTTGAAAAAATATATATACAGGCTGTTACAAATTCGCTTCTCACTACAGGGATATCCGAAACGGTAAGAGGTACGAAGTAGCTTAAATGGGGTCAAAGTTGCGTAATCAGAGGACCTTTAAAAAATCAAGGCTAACATGATTAGTTTTCGAAATATTTGAAAAAAACAGAAATTTTGGAAATACGTTTTTGTTTCATTTGAGCCTTGTTTGAGGTGATATTGAAAAAAGAAGAATACTTTCTCATGGCACCTTTTTGCCCTCTATCGAATGGTATAATTAATTTTCATATGTAACGTTTCGTCTCTCCAGGACCATCATCAACTTATTTTTTTTAAATACGACCTTAAAAATTTTATTACATTTTTTGCAAACCTTCATGACTTCCAATACAGTATTGCCTCAGCCCGAACCAGATTCAGACGATTTGTCTCGAAAAATTCATCTTCAGTGTATTCGTTTATTCGTTCCAAATTTATTTAAATTTTTTATTTAGATTTCTTTGTTTATTGAATTTTCATATATTGCATTAAAATAAAACATTATTAGAGTTTTATTCCCGTGTCCATAGTTATTTCTAGGCTTCTCAAGTGCCCAACATTTTTTTCGAGACTAAACATCTGAATCTGGTTTGGGCTGAGGCAGTACAGTATTGGGGTTCATTATTAATGCTTGCAAAAAATGTAATAAAATTTCTAGGATCGTATTTAAAAAAATGAAGTTGATGATGGTCCTGGAGAGACAAAACGTTACATAAAAAAATTGATTATGCCATTCGATAGAGGGCAAAAAGTGTCCATGAGAAGGTGTTTTTTTTTCAATATCACCTCAAACAAGGCTGAAATGAAACAAAAACGAATTTCCAATATTTCGTTTTTTTAAATAGTTCGAAAACTAATTATGTTAGCCTTTTCTAAAGGCATAATGTTGGTCCCCTAATTACGCAACTACAAAATGAGTTTGAACATAAAATAGAGTTTTGTCGCTGGTACTTAAAGAATGCAAAAAATAATCCCCATTTTCCAAAAATATTTTTATGGACAGATGTAAGTAATTTTTCTAACAACGGCATGTTTAACCCCTAAACATCATACCATTGGAGCCATGATAATCCTAGAATTTTTCAAAATCGATATTAATGTGTGGAGTGGTATGCTAGGTTAAAAAATATTAAGCCCATACTTTTTGATGGTTCCTTAACTGGTCAACGGTATCTATTATTATCAGGTACAAGAGTATTTGGAAGAATTAACAGTTAATGAGTATGTCCAGATAATTTTCCGACAAGAAGGTGCACTCCACTTAATGCTCAAATAAACATAAATTATTTGGCCCATACATTGGCCGCCACGATCTCCAGATATTAGTTAATTGCATTTTTTCCAGAGTTCCGTAAAAAATTAAGTGTATCTAACACTACCAAATACATTGATCAGTTGAACGACATAATTAGTACAGCAATAAATAATAATATTCCACGTTAAATTAAATGTACCTAATTAGAAATATAATTCGCAGATGCGAATTATGTATCGAAAGAAATTGATAACAGTTTGAATAGTACTTTTAAGTTTCACTAAGTATTCATTTTACAATTTTTGTTTGCATTTAGGTAATTATTGTATTGTACAATTTTTGTTTATCAATATTACTAAGTTAATGTTATATACCTATTTTTCCTATCTCTCTTATATTTGCTTCAAATTTACTAAACTTTTTTCTGTTAGGGAAAATTCTATAAAGATAACGTTGTCGATATACTTAAATGTAAAGTCGCTACACTGGTTTTTCTACATTTATAATAAACCTGCAGTATAACTAATTCATTAAAATCATTCATTTTGTTATAAGTTGAAAGGTGACAGCAATTACAAACAAACTGATATGTGACAGATAGCGGTATGCAAAATTGTTTTTCCTTCTATTTGACATAATTTAGAAAGCGAGCACCGTAAATTAAAGTCAAAAGCTTAAAGCTTTCTCATTTTTTTCTCAAAAATTTCGTTATGCAAAGGCATACAAATTTCAAATAGTCGGAAAGAGAATAAAAAATCGATCGAAACATGCAAATAATTTATATACTTTCACTTAAAAAAATATCGCTGACGTCATCACCCATCTAGTGTGACGAAAAAAAAAAATTGTGCGTCAGTATAAAGAAAATAACATCCCATTAAAAAATATATATACTTTACAGAATGTCCAAAAATGTTATAGCTTTATAATCAAACAGACTGTATACAATATAACTCGGCTGACATAAGTAAATAATACTTTCTTTCTTATACAGGGTAATTCATTAACAATGGGAAAGTCGAAAGTGAAGATACTACACGTGAAATGGTGACCATTGGTGCAAACACGCTTTATCCGAAAGTTGATAGTTTCGGAAATACAGGGTGTTGAAAGTTAAAATTTTAAATCGTTTTTTTGCGATTATTCTGAAAATATGTAGGTTAGGAACTTGAAAATTTGTGAAACTATATTTTTTTAGGCGACGAATAAGATGCGTGTTGTAAT
>NW_019416410.1:55502-73002 GCF_000390285.2 Anoplophora glabripennis
AAAAATGATAGCTCTTTCAGGTTTTGAATCAAATTTCATGTTAGACATACAGGGTAAAAAGTTATTAACTAAATTTTCGGTAAAATTGGTCGTAAGTGGCGCCCTCTATGAGCAACGCTGAATTTAAAACGCATCTTATTCGTCGCCTAAAAAAATATAGTTTCACAAATTTTCAAGTTCCTAACCTACATATTTTCAGAATAATCGCAAATAAACGATTTAAAATTTTAACTTTTAACACCCTGTATTTCCGAAACTATCAACTTTCGGATAAGGCATGTTTGCGACAATGGTCACCATTTCACGTGTAGTATCTTCAGCTTTCGACTTTCCCATTGTTAATTAATCGCCCTGTATAATGTATAAAATTGATTTCTAATTTAAAGTAATCAACAAGTATTAAAATTAAAATCAATGTGCATGTTTTTCTTTAAGCAGGTCTTACTGCGGTTTTTATTCATCTAAAGACTTTTCCTCTTGATGCGGATTTCTCCCCGTTCTCACGTCCAGGTGTATTTTGAGACGAGGCGTTGAACCATTTCGAGATAATGGCTACTCAATTTTAAGAATATTAAACTGAAAACAAAATATAGTGTAAGTAAAACAATACTTAAAATAGATCTTAAAAAGTAAGTTACATTCCATTTACAACCCGTATTATTTATTGACTCCAGATTTTATTTATAATATCTTATTTATGTATTTAAGAGATTGTGCTATATTAATACGTCACAAATGAATCTAAACATATCTATAGCACGACCAGCACAGTTCTTTACACATTTATCTGTCTGGTTGAATCAAAAAGCCAATGTAAATTCACGCTTTTAATGGTATATTTGCATCAGATACAGTAAAAACACATAAAGAATTAGGATTAACAGTATATTTCAATCAAAAATGTAACGATACATCATAGAAGGAAAATATACACTCAAACGCTTAATTCTACACAGCGTTTCATGTATGTTCAATTCATTTACAATTTTCGTGTATAAAAGCCACTGCAAATATGTGAAAAGCCAATATAAACTTTAACGGTTTTTATCAGAGACGCATATTGGAATGATTTTGAAAAACAGGCATACACAACCTGTAGGAAATATACAATATTTTCGTTTCGTAGAATATACGTAGTTTAATGCATGTAATGTGCAGTTTTTTTGTCAAATACAGTTGATACATATATTAGTTACTCTGTATACATTTAAAAATAATGTCTCAAATCTAGAATACGTTTATTTGCACATACACCAAGCTTAGGTCAATGAGTTTAAGGATTGATGAAACAACGAAAACTAAATTAGTTGATATAAACTTCAATTAAAGAGTAATATTGACAGACAAAAATAGTTCTAAATACGATAGAAGCTGTTTTGGAACAGTTGGAATAATATTTTAAGTCAGGAAATGTTAATGTACAGCTGAACCAAATTTGGTTATCACTAACGAGATCTTGAAATCTAAATAGGATTTAAATAAATAGCAGATGTTCATGTAGCTAGAAAAGTATTTGTCAGTGTGATATCAATATATGGAAAATATAAACAAATATTGGAGAATGTTGGAAATGTCCTCTATTTCTAAATTTAATACACCCAATGAAATCAATAACTTTTCTTATGTGACTTTTAAGGTGTTGTTTATCATAATCAAAATGAGATTCTTAAAAGCTTACAGTGTAAAGATTCAGCCAGGCTTGCGAGTGAAAAATCATAGATGATATAGTGACAAAATAATATTTCAAATATTTTAAAGCAAATACGGACATAATACATTAGCATCGTTCATTAAGGGCCCCATATTCTTTAAATAGTGTTTTCCGCAAAGACAAATAATTTCAAACATTTAATAACTGAATAATCTAAAGCTTATCAAATAATAGGAATGTTATGTCATGCCATCTGGGTATTTTCAAAGACGCCGCAGTAAAACGAATAAACAGGTGCAAAAAACGATCAAACCATCAAGGTTTTAGGTACTGAAATCTACGAAAATACTAACTTTTTTATATATAACTCCACATGTAAATATTCTTATAACATTTACTTGCTTAGTCCTACATATAAAATTGTTTACTTTTATTTATAAGTACGTGAAAATAATTCTTAAAATGTGGGGTTAGGATAACAGAAAACGCATGTTTTACAAACGCTTATTTTAAGTTATTATTTTATTTGGGTTAATTTAAATGGTAACAATGAATAAACAAAACATCAAGGATTTTATTTTTGTGCTTACTTTTGTTCTACACGTTTTACTTTTCAAGATTTCAGTACCTAAAAATGCCAGAAATTTCACCATTTCTCGGCCAGGGATATGGCCACCTTTCCAAATTTGAATACATAGCGACATTCTTACTAGCTAATCGATTCACTGATAATGTTCTTTATTTATTAAACTTAATTTATTTAATTAACTTAGTACAACTAATTACATCGTGGGGAAATACAAAAAAGACCTTCCTGAATAATAATTTAGAAATTCGAAGAAAATTCCTGAATCATGATACTCTTTTAGACTTGTTGTAAACCCACCATGATATGCATGTTATTAATTCTATATATGATTGTTCCTAATATATTAGACCTAATACTAATTTATTATGTTTGTAATTTAACAGTGTTCAACATAACATTGATTTATTTACTTGTAATATTACTTGTTTTAAGCATTTTGCTTTTTGCTTTAAGCCTTTTTGTTTGTTCTCTTTTTTTGTATACTTGTTATTTTGTATGAGTACCTATGTTAATTTTATCGATTTCATTTTTATATTATTTTAATTGCTGTTAATTTGTTATTTATTAAGTTTTTATTAATTTTTAGATAATTTCATTTCTATGCTTTCTTTTGCTTTTATCATATTGGTTTCACTCCAATCAGCTATTGGATTTAATCTGTAGAATTGTGAATCTAATAAATAAATATAATAAACAGTTTGTGTATAAAAATGAATACGAAGTAAAGGGAATTAGTTAGACGCCATTTAATCATCCTAATAATTTATATAATTATAAATCTTCTCTTCGTTGGTATAAATCAAGACATTTTCATTCAGGCGTCATTATTTACAGATAAAATATGTTGTCCTTGACCCTAAATCGTGTAATCGTGCCGGGGCAGATTAGAATCGCCAGGTGTTGCCTATTTCCCGGCTTGTTTATTTTTCACTAATCTTTCCTATTTTTGGTTTATTAACTGTATTTTGTAGTAGTGGTTACAAAACCATTGTCGTTTTCCGCAGCTCAGAATTTACACTTTTATATAAAAGCACCCCGCTGTCAGTTGACAACAGTTAGAAAAAAAACTCTAATCCGTATTGGCCAATGTGTTGCGATCACCTCATTTCTGCGATCATGGGAGTTATGATTCAAAACTTTTATTGTGCCGTCACGTGCATGGGGTTGCAAACAGAAGGGGGTTTTTTATAACAGCTGTCGCATTGCTTCCTATATCGAGGTTTGATGGTTGCCGTTCCAATTTGATATTTTTACAGGACATTTAGTTTACTTATTTATACAAATTGCCGTCACATGTGTTGACCGATATCGCTGTGTCACCAGGGGGATAAATTATATTAATTACGTGACAGAAAATAAAATGAAACTCACAAAAATTATGTAATAGCTGGGTAACCAATTGTATTGTTTGTTTCCAAAGATCAGTAATTCTACAAGGAAGAATATTACCTAAATTTCTAAAAAAAGAGAAAGAAACTCAATCCAGAAGTGTAAAACGTGAATAACTAGAAAATACTTATTTCATATTCAATTTCATGGTTATACGAAGAATGTTTCTTACATTTGCGGTATTATTTACTTATGTTTCTGTTTTTTTTTTATTAGATTAATTTCTGCCTTTGTATAAGTAGCGAATATATTTGTAAAAAATGCTTTGTTATTAATATTACAAATATGGAACGTTCGACACAATAGAAAATTAAAAAACAAAAGAGATAAAAAACTTCTGTTATGGCTTGTGAGGAGATTCCTCATCCAAATGTAAGACAATCAACATAGGTGCTTTGAAGTGTCGACATTTTTTTCTTATATCTCAGTTTTTTCAAAGTAACTTCAAAATAACTTTACTATTTTGAATATAATTTGGACTATGAAAAAAAATTATATTAGGACTTATTTTAGTGTTATATACAGGGTGTCCCACAATAACGTATACAACGGAAAACCACAGATTCATGGACTCAAAAATAGGCAGTTTGGGTACAAAAAAATATTTTTTAGATGTCTACATTATTTTGCCACCCATATTACAATACTTAACAAAGTGCTAGTAGGCTCTGATTTTGTAGTTTGACTGTAATTTCAGCCTGATCTTTAAGTCATTGTACCTGCTAATTCTTAATTCATGTTTATTACTAAGATATACCAGCTGTACCACATGTTACTTCATTTATCGATATGGAGATACACACACACGCACCCGCACGCGCACGCGCACGCCCACGCGCATGAATTAGAGTTATTTACAACGTGCCTCATTTGAAATAATTCGTAAAAATAATCAAATACAATAACAAAATGCTGGAGATAAAAGTAACAAAGTTGATGTTATTAAATTTAGTACGATTTATTATAAAAACTGTTCAAGATTACCACCGTTGTTGTAACAAGAAAGGATAATTCGGCGAAGAAAGTTAAAGGACACCCTTTGCAGTTCTTAAGGGCTATTTTTAAAACATTTATGGTATTTTGGATATGCCTCCCCAACTCTTCTTCAGTGTTAGATGTGGAAGCCTGCACTGTTGTTCTCAGAGTGCCCCAAAGATAACAGTCGCAAAGTGTTAAGTCCGGTGAACGTACAGGCCAGTTAACAGGAACATTATGCCCTCTATCGATCCATCGAGAGGGTGTCTTTGGTTCAGATACTGTCAGACATTGACAGTGAAAAGTGGTCGAGCGCCATCATGCACGAACCACACGTTAACTCGAGTTTTGCAAAAATTTTAAATAAAATTCCCCATTCAGTCTATTGAATAGAATAGGGCCAATAATAATGTTATCAATGATCCCAAAACAAACATTGATACAAAATGCATGCTGATAATGTTCCACTTTGACAGCATGTGGATTTTCTTGAACACGCATGTTAATTGTGAATATTTATTATTCCGCTTCTAGTAAATCAGAATTGGCAGGTGCAATAATTTAAAGATCAAACTGAAATTACTGTAAACTTACAAAATCAGAGCCCAATAGCACTTTGTTAAGTATTGTAATATGGGTGGCAAGATAATGTATATATTTAGAAAATATTTTTTGTACCAAAACCACTCATTTCATCAAAATACTTCCAAATGGTGATAATATATCAAATAAATAATAGTTGTCATTATTGACCGAAAGAGGAAAAATTTACGAACGGATATTTTCACCATACATCAATTTTGTAGTTGTAAATTTTAAAAACACTCTGTATACCACCAACATGTGTAGATTGAAAGCAAAAGTCCACACCCCAAAAATAATCAAAATCAGATAATACGTATTCAAGTTATTTACAAAATTCAAAAAATTTTCACGAACTTTGAGGCCATCTAGCGGCCAAACGAAGCGATTTCGGATATAGGTGAATTAGCCTAACTCTGCCTGCTTATTTTAAGTCCACGAATCTATGGTCTTGCGTTGTACACGTTATTCCGGGACACCCTGTATATACTTAATAAATAATATTTAATAGTATAGATTTAATAAGTAATAGGATAATAATAATAACACTTTCTTGCTTTTTGATAACACAGTTCTGCAGCTATTTAATCCTTTTAATTTCCTTATGAAGTTGAATACAACTTTTTATGTAGGGTATTAATATTATTTTATTTATTGCTTGAACACAATGACAGAACATAGAAAATAACAATCATCACCCAAATTTCATTATATCTACTAAAATTGTTCCCGGAAAAACAGAGAATATAAAAAACTTGAACATTATGTATCTTACAATTAGTAATAAAGTGAAAAACTTTTGTCTAACTTCTGCATAAGGAATTTTCTCAAGAGCGATGGAACATGTTTCTTTAAGCTTCTTTTACTGACTAAAAGATATAAGTATAAGTATACCTATATTTTCTTTATTTCAATGAGCATCAGTTTTTGCAAAAATAATTTAAGGTCATTCGAGGCATTTTATGTTTTCTTAAAATTGTAGGTACTAGATAAAAACTGAGGCGAATTTTTCTAAACATATTATATTTTAAGACTTTGAGACACTGCCACTACTTCTTTTGTGTTTATTTGGGTCGTTTGCCATTCACGAAAAAAGTTCAATATAAATTAAATCAACCTTTGCGCTAAAAGGATCAGTGAAGTATTAAATTATTTTTGCTAACCAAACACGTCATACTGAAAAGGGCAGACAAATAAAAATTACGTTACAGTATTACATTCCTTCATTACGTTTCTAAAATTAATCTACGCAAATTCAATCTTAAAACTATTTTTAACTTTTTGAACTATTACGTCTTTATTATTTGCTAAAGGATATTTTTTCTGAATGTTTTATACGTATAAAATAGATATTATACCAGCATTTAATATTTTCATCGAGTATTTTATTATATTATATAATATCCAAGTTTGTTAGCATGTGGGTATTCAACTAACACTAATTTGATATGCAATCTATTTACCTGTCATATCCGGAAAAACTTGGCGTGTAACCAAGCTCCAGATAACGAATGCAAATTAAGTAAAATTAATATATTAAGCAAAGGCGTAAGTTACTATATGAAGAGGTAATATTCAATTGCTTTCGTAATAGTGTTTTGTTATTTTAAATGACTTGGTCAATAACAATTTTTTAATTGAACTCTTAAATTTATTAATATCCATTATCTTATATAGTGTCGGTAATTTATTATAAAATTTTATTCCTTGATGGTACGCTGACAGTTCAAATTTTTTAGTTTTATGTTTAGGTATACAAAACAGTTCACAATTTCGGGTAGAAAAGTTATGAATTTTAGAATTATTTGTAAAATTATGAATATTCTCCTTGACGTGCAATAATACTTTAAAAATATAGATACATGGGAAAGTTAAGATTCCGTTCTCAATAAAAATATTCCGACAATTTTCACGAGACTTTATATTAAATATACTTCTAATTATACGCTTCTGCGCTAGAAATACCCTATAACTGTTAGCAGCACAACCCCATAAAATGACATCATAAGATAAATGGTTATACAGGGTGTCTCATAATTAGCTGCCAACCCTGAACAGGCCGATTCTATGATCAAAACTAAGTAAAAAAGGTCATATGAACATGGGTCCGGAAAAACAAAAAATAATAATTTTCCTTTCCTCTCTTTTCCATTTAAAGGATTAATTTTTATTTAATTTTTTATTATTATTTTTTTATTAAAATTAGATTAAATTTAAACAAAAAATTTTTTTTGTTTAAATTACTATGAAATTGACCAAAGTGGGATTAATTCAAGAGCGATTTTCTAAGAAACCGTTAAAGATAACGATTTGAAACAAGGGTACCTTTTTAACGTAAAACAGTTCGAGAAAACGGAATTTGCTGTCCAATTTGTTAAAAAGTCAAAGATGAAAAAGTTACACACGCAAAGTACCAAGGGCCCCCCCGTACCCACCCCAATGGACCTTGTGGAAATAAATGGATTAGTCCATCAAATTGCTCATCAAAATTTAGCTGTGTATACCACATTTCATTCATTTATCACAACGCGATTGAGAGATATTGCAAAAAAATGATTTCCAGTCCTCCCTCTTCAATGGGTCCCTGTGCCCTTAGGAGCATTTCCGGACCCATGTTCATATGAACTTTTTTACTTAGTTTTGATCATAGAATCGGCCTGTTCAGAGTTGGCAGCTAATTATGGGACACCCTGTATACTATACTATAATAAACATTTAATAAAGCACACACTGGCATAGTTTTCTTTATCCGTGATATAGCATAATATGATCTGTTCAATGTTCCACATAATACATTTATGTGATCTGTCCACCTTAAGTGGCGGTCAAGATGAATACCCAGAAAGTTGGTACTTTCGGATGATTCCAAAATGATGTTATCAAAGTTTAAATACAATTTTGTGTCTGCGATAGGTTTATTATGGAAATAAATTATTTTTGGCTTATTAATATTCAAGATAAGGTTATTTGATTTAAACCATTTGTCAAAACAGGTAATACAGCTCTCACAAACTCTAACGAGTTCCTCACAGGTCGGAGCTGAAGCCATTACAGATGTGTCGTCAGCGGATAGCGTTATAGCAGCAGAATTCATATAAGTAGGCAAGTAATTTATAAATAATAGAGAAATTATCGGGCTCAGCACCGATCCCTGAGGAACACCCAGAGTGACATTTTGATTGATAGGCAAGGCCTCTTTAATTTTGACATGCATAGATCTGTTTAAAAATTGGATCATCTAGTCTAAGAATATCCCTCTGAAACCAATGTTGTACAATTTACTTTTAATGAATGAAATGTCTAAGCAATCAAAGGCGCGTGTTAAATCGAAAAAAAGACCAGCTACGTGTCTTCCCTCGTCTAAATTTTTATAGATTCTCTCAGTCAGACTGCAAACCGCTGACTGGGTAGATTTGCCAGAACGGAAACCGTGTTGGCAATTAATCATTATCTTGTACTTTTCAAGAAAAGTTGTTACCCTGTTCAAGACTGCACGTTCAAACACCTTGGAGAAAACACTCAACAACGATATTGGTCTGTAGTTGGCAATGTCTTCTGGATCATTGTTTTTATAGATAGGAACAACAGTTGCACATTTTTCGGGAAATTGTCCAGTACTAACGGATAAATTAATTAGATATGCAATATGATCGACAATGTGTACTGATATTTGCTTAAGTAGATTAACAGATAATCGATCCATGCCAAAACTAATTGTGTTTTTTAGTCCACAAATGACTGAAAATATTTCATTGCCATCCACCGGATAGAAAAAAAAAGGTATTGTTTGATACATCTGAAGAGGTACAACAACTTGACCTAAAATTGCCAAAGTGTTTGTTTAATTTAGTTTCAGTAATTGTCGCAAAATACTCACTGAAAGCACCAGCCAGCTAATCGTTCAAATTCAGGGAGATATTATTTCTAGTTCTCTTGTGACCTGTTTGTTTAGCCACTAAGTTCCATATAGTTTTACTTTTATTGGAAGAGTTACATATAACCTTGTTATGAAAGTCTAATTTTGCATTTTTTAATAAATTATTATGACACATTTTAGTTTTTCTGTAAACAGCTTGAGAGTCACCGTCACCAATATTTTTATAAAGCCAATAATTTTTTTTTAAGTGTTGACTAGATTGTTTTACTTCAGCAGTAACCCATGGTAAATAAGTTTGATTTCTACTGTAAAAACGTCTTACTGGGCAGATTGAATCCATCACATGAAATAAAATGTCCATAAAACAATTAAAGCTATTGTTAACATTTTGCGAATAAATATCATTAAAATTAGTCTAAGCATTAGATAAATGATTAAGGGTGATGAGCGAGTGAAGATTCTGAAAATTCATTACAAGTACGGAGAGTATGTAGCTGAGACTATGCGCAAATTACATGGAATTGTCGGTAGAAGTAAAGCCGAATGAAACAACTGTGAAAACATTAATTACCAAATTTGAAGAAACAGGTTCGGTTGCAGACATTAAAAAAACCTTGTTCAGTCGAAAATATTGCTACAGTGAATCGTAGTGTGCTAGAAATTCCTGTAACCTCAGTGCGTCGTTGGTCACTGCAATTAAACATTTAAAAAAGCACAATGCAGCGGATTTTAACAAAAGATCTACATCTTGAGCCATTGCGGTAATTGAAACCAGACTCAGTATCTTTTAATTTTCTTTTAGCGGTATTATTTTTTCCAAAATTTTAGCCAAATCCCATTGAATATTATCATCTATTCTAACATTTACAGGTTGAGAAGTCTCTCCAACATAATTATTATTGCATTCACAATGTAAATGCAATTTTTTTAATTTTGAATAATAATGTTAAATGTTATATAATATATTTGGGCACGTTTTTGAAAATAAACTCCGTAAAATATTAGTTGTCTGAAAAATTGTTCTAATGTTGCATTTGTTACCTAACATACATAATTTGACTTATTTTGAATATTCCTAAAAGCTGTTTCAACAAAATTCTCAGGGAATTGATTATTTATTAATACATTCTTTATGAATTACTCATAATTAAAAATTTCATTTTTTGAGGAAATCAATTTGGCTCTATCATACAAACATTTAACTACACCTTTCTTTATATCAGTATGATGATTTGAATTAAAATTTAGATAGTGTGAGTTGGTTTTCTATAAACACTTGTTTCTAAATAAATGCCATTCTTTTAATTAAAATATCTAGAAAGGGTAATGAATTATTGATCTCTATTTTATTGAAAACGTTCGAATTTGTCCATAATTTATTCTGAAATCCACCTATATTGTTCTGCTAACAATGCTCGTAGAATATTGGTGGTTTTTGGACTTTTAATCATGAACGGTTTGCTTTTCAAAGAAAAAAAATAGAGAAAAGTTTTACTTCAAAATGAAATCAGTGAAGTAGAAATAGCTTTTTGAAAGTTCACTGGTATGTGTTTGCTCAAATGTTTTAAATTCTTCACTTGTTATTGAGTAACTTATCAAAAAGTTACGCACATTCAATTTTCAACGATTATAGAAATTATTTAAAAAAATATATTATTTAGTCTGTTTTTTATTTTGTTGTTAAGCAATAGTTTTGAAAGTTTGTCGCAATGTGGTTATTAATTCTTGTCATCAGAGTTTTTATTTTTCAAATTGGAATAGTTGAATGACAAGGTAAAATAATCCAACAGTACCTAATATACAGAGAAATAGATGGCGGTTAAAGCTTTACTAATAACAGGTGTCTGTGAAATTGATTGCAACCTAAGAGTAAAATAATATATTGCTAGAATCTATAAATACAATAGTAATTATTTATTATGTCTTACCGCATTAAACTTTACCAGACAAATCACATTTAATTAGTACTGAAACATTGTAGAATAAAAGCGGATGAGGTAGATTGTAACCAAATTTGACGCCAGTAAACTGTAAATACTATATTTTCTAGACCTGGGCATTTATGTACAGTAGTTACACAAAATAATTTTAAAAGTGATTTTAGGAGAAAATATGCTTAGAAATTAAAAAACCGTCTTCAATATTAAATTTTATTACACAAATATGCTGGAATTTAAAAATATTTTTAATAACATATTATATATTGATAATAATAATTATATATTTCTTCAGATGAAATATGATTTTCTTTCGTTGAATGGTATCCTTCCTTAATCAAACAATCTCATTTCAGAATCATAATTTACAAATTTTATGCTTTATATTTCAGAGGAATAATTACGCTGAAGAGTCAAATAAAACTTTCACTTTCACAAAATTCTAAAATATATCCAAATTTCCTAATTATGTGGAACGGATCCTACACCAATGGTTACAACTAATTTGGCTAAACAAAAAGGTACCATGGAACATTTTTAAAGTTGATAGTGATAATTTTCTACCAGAAACGAACGGTTTTCAATAAAATTTTCGTTGAGAAGTTTATATTGAATTATATAAATACGTTTAATTGACAAAACATACCTAGTTGTTCTTGAAAAAATAATTGTTAATTTCAATTATTATGAGATATACTGCTAGTGAACGGTTGAATTGATAGGTCTTTCTACATTAACTAACTTGTGTTTGTTGAATATGGTTTATAATTCACAGTATACTAAAACACACATCTGCTGATATGACCACAAACAAATATCAACAATAGCAGTATAAAGAAACATAATGTTCGACCTAATTGTTATTGCGGCATAGAATCCACAGGTGCATTGCTGTTTGAATGACTTCGATTGTTACGAGATGTTTTTGATACAGTTAAGTTTACAGTCCTTTGTTTCACCAAGAAAATCATTTTTATTCATCTATTTTCATTGTTTCATACACGAAGCCATATTTCAATGGATTTTTTATAATTATTATTAACTGCTTAAGACATAAATTTTAATTTTTTGGTATGAGCAAATTAATAATAGAGTAACTGTACATTTTCACAAAAAATACATTTATATTTCAACCCAGTAAGTACTGATTTTTAAATGACGGCACAAGAGCTACTTTTATCAAATTCAAAAGGTCATTTTGAATTTGCTGGATGTTGGAAGAGTTCTTTCTTCTTCAAAATGTGATTTACGACATTCCAGGTCCATTTTACATTTTTCTAAAAATGATACAAAGATAATTTCCCGATATATTTTCACATACTTACCTTACATCCTATATAGCTAGTTAAATATACCGTTCTATATACCCTTCTTAATTTGTTATATTATTGACTTACTTTAGAATTTAAGATTGAATATAAATATAAAGTAATTTTTGTTATTTTATGTTTCGTAAGTAACACTAAAATTTAAATATTTTGCGTTCTTTTTTATTGGTTTAAATAACCCGGAATATTTAATAATTTAAATTTTCAGCCAGAGTAAATTGGAATTTGCGATGATAACTGTTCCTATGCTGTACAAATAACTAGAAGTTTAATCGCATTCATACATTGTGATACTATTGATCAGTTATCCTTGAAACATGCAGGAATTCAATAAATGCTCTACCATTAATCATATTACAGACAGTTTTTAAAGTGACTATTTTGTATACACTCCATACATGCAATGTCAATGATGTTAAGTTATTATAAATTATAACAATATTTTGATATTGTCGACATATAGGTATTATTGTATCATCTAAAAATATATGAAGCATAAAAACTATTACAGTTTTGAATATTATTCAATAATATAAATTACTTTATTATTTAAAATGATTACCTTACATTATTTTTTGAGATATGGAGTTTTAAGATTAAGCTATGAGAATAAAATTTGAAAAAAAGTAATGAGTTTATTTTACTGTAGCTTCTAAAGCTACCAGAATGTTATTTAAACAACGTGCGAGAACTGCAGTTTTTTTTTATAAAAACTGCCTTCAGGTTATAGAATAACTGTCACATATCTGAAAATGTTATTAAACAACTGAAGATCATTAAAATGATTAATCTATATTTATCTTTTATCGGTACTGGAAGCGCTCAAGCAAATATAATTGTTATTTATTTCTGACAGTAAGAAACCTTAAAATAGTAATCACATTTTCCTTAATTTTCGTGTTATCTCTTTACAGACAGAAGGCACAGAGAGAATTATTTTTGTTAAGAAACCGTAGAACTTTTTCCATTCTGTCCAAGATTCATCTTCATAAATTACTCTAGACATTCGTGCGACTTAACAGTCCTTATTCTTATTCTAAGGGAAGTCTCGATTAAGTATATTACTACATTGGCGGCAGTTTACAAACTTTAACTTAATCTAGTCCAAAATAGAGTTTTTTTATACAACCAGTCATATTACAAAAACTTATGTACATATATTATTGATAATATAGGTGTAACACTTTAGTTAAAACTTTAATTAAAAATTCTTGATTTTGAACAATTGAAAAACTTTTAAAATTTAGCAAACTGATGTAAAATATTTCTAACCTTAACATATGATTCGCCATGTGGCGAAATGGAACATTGTCATTGAGCTATAAAATTAAATTGTTATCATGGAACAACAGAGTAAGAAACAACAGATACCAACCCTTGGATATTGCAGAAAGCAGAAAGGTGAAAAACCTATTGGAGCCAAAATTTTAAAACCCAGCTAATATTAAAGATTTTGTTCTTTAACTTAGACAGCCTCTAATTTCTCACAACTTACAGAAGCATTGGTTTTTACTAGGACATCTGTAACATTTATGGTAACCACACGATGGTCGTACTTAAAAAAATTAGCCAATTGCATCAACAAATTAACCAAATTTAGAAATAGAACTTAAATTACTTAAATGTAGACGTGCCAATATTTCCCCTAATCATATCTTGAATGGCCTTAGGAACATTGAAAATCTTACTACAGCAGTTGTTGGAAGGACACTGAGGAATGTATCCAATTTAATATAAGGTTAAAGAACAAAATCCTTAATTTATAAATTAAAATTACTTGTGAAGCTATTCTTGCTCTAGAAAAACAACATGGTAAGTCGAAGTCAGAAATCAATCGCTTACTTCCGTACTATAATACTAAAGAAAAGGTAATACAGACTTTATGTCTTAGCCATGATAACGGCCTCAACCCGATTAAACACAAAAAGCATATAGGGTGTACCATTGAAAACTTTGCACCCGGCTTATTTTGAACTACGTTCCAAAATATTGAAATTGCCGCGACACCCCCTTCGCGGGGGCGCATTCAATTTTATAATCTTAAATGGCACTCTAGTGACACCTCATTCGAAAGTGTTTTTAATTCTAGTTGTCATCATGTAATTTTTTTCAATTTTAGTTCATCTGTTGTTGAAAAAAAATTACTTATGCTTAGAAATAAAAGACAGTTTTGTTGAAAAAAATTACATGATGACAACCAGAGTTAAAAACAGTTTTGAATGAGGTGTCACTCGACCTAGAGTGCCATTTAAGATTCTAAAGTCGAATGTGCCCCCGCGAAGGGGGTTGTTCTGGCGAGCCTGTATTTAACGCTAAAATGTGTCCCCCTCGAAAACAAAATGAACGTGTCGCGGCAATTTTAATATATTGGAACGTAGTTCAAAATAAACCGGGTGCAAAGTTTTCAATGGTACACCCTGTATATTGTTTAACCTGTTGAACTTAAAAATATCGAAAATACTGAAAGGACGGGATAATTCTTATGTAAGCCTTAATCGATTCGGCAAATACTATTTCGAAATTTATTTCAGTATGTGGATTCAGTCAATGAACTCAGAAATTAAATTGGTTTGATCAAAACCCTAATCAAAGTGTCAGCGCACCAGAGACTTTTTGAAAGATAGTAGCGTTTGAGTGATGCTATTCAATATTTCGTGTTTTTTTATGTGTACTTCAGGCGCCATATTGGAACTACCACGAGAGGGTTAGAGAAGTGATACGGCTTGGGGGTAACTTTTCTTTGTTAAAAAGATTATTTTCTGTAAATTTTAAAAGAAATTTCCTTGAGATGTGCAGCATTTTTCAATGTGATAACACTATGAATAGACGTTCTGACATTGATAACTTAAGTATCATGTTCACATATTTGTTAAGTATTAATAATAATAATTCTTCTATTAATGACGTTAGTGAATCCAGCTTATAGAAATTATTTTTCAAAATTTAGCGCTAANACAGTAAATCCCGGTGATACCCATGTGGCTAGATGTTCTTTTAATATGTCGTCAAGATCTGCACTAAAATTTATGAGTCCACGAAACACATCAGGGTTGTCCGAATTTTCTCTCTCGTCGTGTCCGCGAAGTGCTAATTCGAAAGCTCCGCAAAATTTTATGCAATCTATGATTTTAGATAATACATAACTATTTTTCGTTACCTGTTCATTGTGTTTCCGTATATTATCCCAATATGCAGAATTTAACCGACTTCTTATGTTTATTTTACCTAATGAATTAAATGACTTAAATCTTTCACACTGTATATTGTCCATGCTTTATCCCCACCGAAAGGTAAGCACGGAAAACAAAACAGTGTGTTTTTTATATCACACCCGCACACCCACTCTGCTTTTGTGTATACATTATTGTTAAACTGTCTTTTATAACTTTTACTTCGGCTTGTTCCACTAACTTCAATATTTAATTGTGGTGTTGGCCCACCTAATTCTTTTATTTTTAGTTTATCCTCATAAGGTAGAGAACCAAATAAAGTTTTTTGTAAAAATATATCCGTAAACACCTAAACGAAAATATTCACACGTGCCGCTCGCAGAAATAAACCACCACATACCACGTACGAATTATTACTGCATTTACTGCAGCAGTGGCTGTCGTTCTTGCAGCCACATAAGCTCATATAAAAGTGTACTGGATCACGTGCCTGATTAGCCAATAAAAACAAAGGACACATCTAACTGTTCGCTGTGCACACATTTTGTATATGAGGTTGCATATATTAAGGAGCGTAGCTCGGTTCGTAATAAATAATAATATAAGCTCCTAGATTTATTTTAGCGCGAGTACATTTGCATTCTTTAAATATTTTATTGATATTTAATATGATTATATACATAAAATTATGTGTTCTGCAGCTCCGCAACTCTTATGGTAAAACCGCCACTGGGTACAGCCCTTTCATTCAATTTGCAGTTGAGGAAGAAGACATCAACAACAGTGTGTTCCGTTTTTGGACACAATCGCTTTCAGAACTGATAACTTTCTCTACACATCATGGCATACAAAATCTGGAGCATCAGGACGTTTCCTTCATTATTATTCTTACCACCCCGTTAAACAAAAAATAAATTTAATATTAGGAATGAAAAATAGAGTTGACTGAATTGACATTTCGTGCATAATTGTTTTTGTTAATTACTAATTACTATTTACTCATGTTAAACAACTTTTTTTTCTACATCTGACATAAATAAGGAATATCAACACGCACCCCATACGAAAATTATTCATTGTTTCGCATTGAATATGACTGAATACCTAATACAGTTAAAATAAGGGCAGCACGTAAACAGTTCTGGTGTTTAATAATTTAATATAATCATTGTAATCGTGTTGAATTAATTTTAAGTGTGACTTTATTAAAAGTCAAGTGATGATAACGAACCGTCAGGTACATGTTTCTAAAAAGTGCTACTGCCTCTTGATATTCAAGCAGAGGGCGTAATTAATATAAATCGTGCGCTCAGTAAGATTCCATGTCATGTTGTAGTCAACTTAATACAAACTTGACGACTAGTGGAGCAATGAGTCTCTCGAGGACGAGCAGACGACGCGAATAGATTAATTAGTGAACTAACATGGAGTCGTATTCACATTAAGATATTCGCAAGTTCCGGACTAGGCACGAATTGGAAAGGGCAGCCCAGCTTGGGTGAGAGTTTGTTGCGTCGTGAAGTTTTAGAATAAGATGCAGCGTCTCTGAACTTGTTGCAACTTTGGATGCACCGCGTACGGTGTTGTGTATGTGCTGAGCTAACAGTTTGTCTAGACAAGACTGTTTTGGCGCTATGCGGTTGAAATAAACAGGCTCTATAATTGCGGAGTGTTGTACAAAGTGGGTCAGAGTCGTTTGCGAAATACAGGACGTTTATAAATAATTACTCGTGGGTAATATATGTATAATACACTTTATTTCTTATTTTTTTCCGTATAATGCAAACTTACTGCTTTTAATTTATTCTGTATATTTTCGATTATTGAAAAGAGACTTAAGGTGGCCATATCCCTGGCCGAGAAATGGTGAAATTTCTGGCATTTTTAGGTACTGAAATCTTGAAAAGTAAAACGTGTAGAACAAAATTAAGCACAAAAATAAAATCCTTGATGTTTTGTTTATTCATTGTTACCATTTAAATTTACCCAAATAAAATAATAA
>NW_019416410.1:73402-86053 GCF_000390285.2 Anoplophora glabripennis
CCCAATAAATATATTTTGCTTTCTGGGAATTTACGAGCCATATAAATTACATTTTGAATTATCCGATATTATCCCAAATAAATGTATTTAGCAAATGAGATTAGAATAAGTAGGCTGTAAACATAAATTAGTTGTTGTTTATTAGGGTACATAAGCACAAACCGAGTAGGTAATGACCCGGATAAGTGTTAATTAGGATAGGGTAATAAAAGTAGGTACCTGGGGACAAGGATAAAACCGAAAACATTTCGAGGCACGAACCAGAAGTCTTGAAGCCTAGTTCCTGCTCGGTTGTGTCTCGTGTTACCAGCGAAATTAGTAGAATAAAGTTTTCCATGCTACTTAGAGTTTTCTTCTCACTTGAAGACCAAACCACTATAGCAATATCGTAAAGAAACATTTTGTGTAAATTGCATACATGGTTTAAAGAAATATATTTTGTAGATTTTCAAAACCGACAAAATTCCAAAAAATATATAAATTTGGATTTACATCGAAAACAGGAAGTTATAGGAATAAAAGAGAATATCACTTAGGCTACTGGATTCAATGCATAAAATTAAATAAAAAGCTTCACAAAAATCAGACATGTACAAATAAAAATTGACTTACAAAAAGACGACAAATATAAAAAACAAAATTTCAAAATCGATCCCAAGCCACCTACTTCAACTATTATTTGCAGAAAATAAAAAAAACTTTCTTTAGCACGTTGTACTTGTAGAAGATGTGCTAATTTAGAGACTTTTTAGGAATTACTTGTAATTTGCGGGGATAAAAAATAAACAGTAAAGATTCTTCGATGAATTTTACGACAACTTAACACTATTATTTAAGTTTGGCTAATTTAAAGGCTAGGGGAGTTTTTAGTTGTTCTTGAGGAAACAAATAAAATACGTCTATGATGCCTCAGCGGCGCGCGGCTTATGTTACCTGCCCTATTTTATGTTTACAGTGCAGAAACTCCACTACTCAGGCAGCTACAGTGAAGATACGGAATGTCCAGGGGTCTTGAGAGAGTTAGACTTCACACAGGAATAAAAGTCACACTTAATAAATATTACATTTATTGAAGGTTATCTATATCTATACTAATATTATAAAGAGGAAAGATTTGTATTTTTGTATGTATGTATGTTTGTTACGAATAAACTCAAAAACTACTGGACGGATTTCGATAATTCTTTCACCATTAGAATATTACATTATCCCTGAGTAACATAGGCTATATTTTTTATATCCCAAAATGTTTAAAATAAATGTCCACCCGTGCGAAGCCGGGACGGGCCGCTAGTATTCTATATACAGTATTACCCTACTGCTATAAAGCTAGGGTTAGACGATATTCCGCGGTAACTTGACCAAAGGCAAAGTTGCGAAACAAGCAAGCGTATACTACGGCAAGCGGGGTGCAGATACCGGGGGGAGGGGGGAGGAAGCGATCAAGTTAGCGTTAACTCATAGAATGGATAGGAAAGGAAAGGTCTATAACATGAAGGCGCACCGAGGTTAGGCACATCGGATATTGCGACAGTGCACATATATCTGAAAAAGTAATGTATGGTTATAACGTAATAGACAGTGCTCAAGTTTTTACCTAAACTTTTTACTCACTTCTTCTCCTTGGAACACGATGCAGCGATACAACGGAACTATCTCTGAGGCCGAATCACCTCTGTTAGATCTCCGGTCACCTCAGGAGACTTGCAGATTAAATATGCGTGAAAATAACTGATTTCAGCGGCTGGATGGCTGCTGGACAGGACTGCTCGCTGCGGCGGCGACGGGTGGGTATGAACTTTATTTCCAGAATCGACACAACTGCCAGCTCAGATAAATCTTATCATTCGGCGATCTTCCTGTGTTGATGGACTGGACTGCTTGCTGCAACTGGTGAAAGAGAACTCTTCTTTCAAATTCAACTCGACTGCCATCCTACGGCGAATGGTGGCGACTGTACAGACTTCACAAGTTAGACTTGAAAAAATCTTACTTACTTCCTTACTTACCTTTCTGCTGCTAGAGCCGGTGGCATACTGGACTGCTCTCTGCGACGGATCGATGTGAACTGAACTTCTTAACAGCCAAACTTCTGCGGCAAACGGCGCACGGCGGTTCTGCGTAGTCTTTAAGAGCTGGACTTATAAAAATCTTACTTACCATTTGGCATCTTCCTAGTATTGGCGCACTGTACTGTTCGCTGCGACGCGCGACGGTTGGACGGCGACTGAATCAGGGCCCGAGAACTTATACTTGAAAATCAGGGTTGCCACTAGGTCGACACGAAATTACTGACGAAACTTGATTGCATTCCTGACATTTCCTGGCAAAACTTAATTATATTATTACTTGCAATTCCTGGCAATTTAATAGTTTAATCTATTATTTTGGTGATTATTACCTTTGTCTTAACCGTCGTATCCCGTCAGTGTATAAATAGCTATCACTATCACTCTGTAACCTGTAATATTAAACATTAAACAAGGATCGCTGCCGAGTGCCAAGTGTGACAAAATATAATAGTAAAGAAGCATGATACATCGTCATCTAGCGGTGATATCGTGAATCGAAATTCTTAAAACTGATTAAAGTAATCTCTGTGCTCTGTGATGCTTATTTATGATCTTTTAATAACAAATGCAATAATGCAAATGTTGGGGGTTATTTGCAAATCGACATCCCTGAAAATGTTGCTCCCCTGGCAAATTTCTGACGTTAAGTCAATCCTGGCAAATTTACTGGCAGGACTCTTTATTCCTGGCAAATGCCAGTAATTACTGGCAAAACGGCAACCCTGNTCCGGCATGTGTGCAACAGGTGTCATGGCGACCGGCTACAACCCGGCAGACGTTCGCCGGATAGCTCCTTCCGTCACGTGTGAAAGCTGCCTTAAGACTGTACACCTTGCTGCCGGCTAACCGGATCCGGTTAACTGGTTCCGGCATGTGTGCAACAGGTGTCATGGCGACCGGCTACAACCCGGCAGACGTTCGCCGGATAGCTCCTTCCGTCACGTGTGAAAGCTGCCTTAAGACTGTACACCTTGCTGCCGGCTAACCGGATCCGGTTAACTGGTTCCGGCATGTGTGCAACAGGTGTCATGGCGACCGGCTACAACCCGGCAGACGTTCGCCGGATAGCTCCTTCCGTCACGTGTGAAAGCTGCCTTAAGACTGTACACCTTGCTGCCGGCTAACCGGATCCGGTTAACTGGTTCCGGCATGTGTGCAACGGGTGTCATGGCGACCGGCTACAACCCGGCAGACGTTCGCCGGATATCTCCTTCCGTCACGTGTAAAAACTGCCATAAGACTCTGTACACCTTGCTGCCGGGTAAACGGATCCGGTTAGCCGGTTCCGGCTTGTGTGCAACGGGTGTAATTGTACAGCTCCGTCAATCTCAACGTAGTCTCGACTTTGTATTGGATGCGTACGCACGTTTTACTTAAACATAAACAATGTCGCAATCTGCAACTCGACGGGAACGGTTAGAAGAATTCCTTATGTATATCGCTGCAAACCCTCTGGAAGGTAAAATCTAAAGACTATCACTGTCGCACTAAAAAGAAAGTAGCCTACACAGGTTTATAAAGAAGCATCAAGAAAATAAACAATATACGTTTTACAAAAATTAAAACAAGTATTTTTTTCAGTAACCAATGGCCCATAACCATTAGCTACGTTTTTTGCACCTTTTATTTTTTAAGACGCACAACAATCCAAGCACCGCTAAAGCGTCATTCTGGATGCCATGATGAGAAAAACTGAAGAAATTGAACAAATTTATGTGAAGTGTGCGTATGGCAAACGCAAAATGCGATTTAACTGTACAGATCTAACTGTACAATCCAATCTCACAGTTTCAACTGAGCGTGTGTAGCCGCCTTTAAGTTTATTCAGATGGCGTTAAAATTGCAAATGGAGGTACGGTATTACACATTCATTTTAATAAAATAAAATAATAACAGTTCGGGGTGTAGTAGAACCCTGTTTGAAAATCACTTCGTCTTCGTCTAGGACTCGATTTTTGAGAAAAATTGAAGGGTGAAACCGAATTTTTCCATATATTGACCTTTTTTGTGATGGATAACGTTTCTGCGAAAACGTTCGGTTTATGTAAATAATTTAATTTTTTCGGATAGAGTTCAGTGGAGCGATATTTTTATATTTTTTCAGTTACAACCGAAACACATTGTGCAAATCATACCTATTCATGAAAAAAAAAACTTTTAAAAACTAGACCTCAGAATCTTTTTTATTTTGTAATTAATGTGATTCTTCATTCAATTAAGTGAGTCATGAATTTAGATACCTGATGTGTTGATGAATATATGATATACCTATTGGTGAAAAAAAAAATGAGCACACTGAATTGCGTCTTAAAAAACATTTGTAATTTATATTTAAAAAAAAACATGTATTTGAAACGAAATTTTATGCGTAGTACAAGGCCTCCCATTTATAAAAATATAAGCATAATATAAAATCAGGACAATTTAGAAATATATCAGGTTTTATGCAAAAAACTCAATTTTCATAAATAAACAAGATTCGGTATAACAAATAAATAATAGCAACAAATATATTTATTTAATAATAATCAATATATTATAACCAATATATCAATATAATCAATATATCAATAATATATTTATTTAAGCATCATAAAATGAATTATAATTATATGTAGAATAACAATATCAAAAGTTTATATCACTAAAAATATCTAAGAGTGAAAAAGGATGTCATGTCTGAAATGAATCGAGATATTGAGGTGTATGTCCGCTTTCAACGTTTTCGAAAACTGTGTCAGAAATTTCAATTACTTTTTTGTTATCTTATGAAATATGAGAAACACCCTAAAATAGTCGATATCGACCCACCATGTACATACTCATTCAATTTCGTTAACAAGTTTAACTCGACTATAACCCTGGCTGCAGCTGGCGGAGCTACTGCTACAGCCACTTAGTAAATACGTCGTGAAGTTCTCTGGTTTTCAGACTTGAATGATTGCAATACGTGCGAAACTGTATAGTCATAGAGAATCGGATGTGTTGCAAACACTAATATTCCATATTGTGATGAATTGATTTCATTAAATCCTATGCATTTCTAAATAGATTCTAACTGCATTCGAATTCGCCAGACCAATTAGGGATAACATTCTGACAATTCTTAATTAATTAGATGCTTATCAATATTATTTCATTATTCCAAACGAAAATATAAATAAATAAAGAACTGGAGGTGGACAAAACGAATAAAAAATTTAAGGTGGGAATGAAATATTTAACTAAATCTTAATGGTGTATTCTACAGTATAAATTAAATGCATATAAAAAACGATTTTTTTCATTACAAAAAACAAATGGAGCAATTTCATTCAAATCTGGCATGCACCATACCGGTTTCATGGATACAAGGGTTTAATTCCAGGAACTGAGGTAGTAATGTTCACTGGAAACATGACTACATAATCACTACTGTTTATTCTCCTCTGTCTTTTGAGAAAGATCTGAGAACTTGATGAATGGTTTCCAAGATTTTGTTCAATTTTGTCTTGTAACTATAAATTGGTCCTCATGTTTGATGGGACCGTATAAAAGTAACGTTAATTTAGTTTATTCCAAATCACTATCTTTTCTGTAGTTAAACATGAATTACGTAATACGTCGTTAATAGGGCAGCAAACAATAAGCAATGTTACAAACAGCAAGAAACCAACATTAATTCCAATTTGCTTACGTTTGCAGAGTGCGGAAAGAAGTTGTTTTAGTAAATATCAATCTCACAACAAAATATACACATATATAAGAATGTAATTATTATTTGTACTGAAAATACCTAGATGGTGATCATTAACAGCAAACATTTGTAACTTGCTATTGCAAATAATAATAAATAAATTCATTAAAATTTTGTATGTGTGTATATTTAATAATTTTTCATAGGTAAATCTTTCATAATAACTATGGGTTTTATTGAAAAAAAAAACCTAGGAAAAGGGTATGTATTAAATGCTCAAAAACTAATAAATATCAAAGATTTAAAGTCCCTAGATTGCTACTTACAGGTATTCACATTACATTGTCTCTGCTATTTTGGGAAAATAATGAAAAACTGACTTTACAAATATTAATTCCTAAAACTGATTAGTTTCCTTCCTGCTTTCTCTCAGCCACCTGTTATTTGGATTCTTATGTTTCTTTTTTGCGCCACATTGTAGACTGTCTTCTACCTCAAATTGGCTGTGTTTAACCAGTTTAACCTTCTAGTATTTTGCTGTTTACTTATTCCTTATTTCAATTTTATGTTTGATAGGTAACTTTGGGATTGTTTTTATCTGTGCTTTTCTTCTGGGTTTTATGTTTTTACTTATTTTTTCTCTTCTCTTATATTGTGCTCTCTGTTTATAGGTAACATTTTGTTAGTTTATTTTCTTTTTACTTGTTTTTTTTATCCCGTGCGTTAACTTCTGCCTTTTATCCTCATTTTTTTTTATTTCAAATTTTTCCAATTTGATTTATTTTCTTAAGTCTGTGAATTCAACTGTTCTCTTTTCGTAACAGATCAATGTTTGATGGATAGAGATTGATTGATAGATTGATATAGGCTCGACTTTGTGAAGAATTTGACATTTTTTAAATAGAATCTTGCAAAACAAATGAATATTGAAGACTTTTCTAGAATACCATTTTTATATTTAAACTTGTTTGTTTGCTAAAATCCAAAAATAGTTCCTTATTCTGTACTTCTCAAGTTTACTTTTGACGTACAACTGACTTAATTACGTTCATTATTTTTAATATAGGTTTTTCACATCTCTATTTTTCATACATAAATGTAGAAGTATTTTTATACAATTTTTGTTTTATGTATGTTGTTACTACTAAGACCTGTTTTTCTCTTATTATTTTTTTTTAGATTAACTTCAGAATTCCAAAGATATATTATGATGTACGGAGTATTTTTGATAACGAAATCCAGTGATACGATTTTTGGTCATAATCCTTGTAAAATTAAACTCAACTTTGTGGTATGTATTCTAGAATAATGAGAGTATGTTGTTAATCGCTTCTGGACAAGCATCTCCTACAAATATCCTTTTTTAGACAAAATAACCATTTTTTTTATTTTGTCGTTGTAAGACAAAACTTTTATTTGAATTTCTATTAAAATAAATCTTTCTGTCTATTTATTTTGTATTTTTATGTATTGTTTGATTTATTAACTGCATACATGTATAGTTTTTAATTGATTTAGATTTTCGTGTTTTATTTGTGCAAAATCCGATCGTTTCCATCTTTCTCAATGTTCTATTTTTTTACTCTTCTTGTACGTTTTAATACAATACAGTTTGCAGTACGAGATCTCTAATTTGATTTTAGAGAAAATATTTATCACCTGTCAATTATTTACCCAATTACCTATTTTATTGTTCACATAATTAAATCATATGTTCCCCTAATAGCATAATTCCCCTAATGAATTCATAGCAATAACAGATCATTAAACCAGCATCTTCAAATTTATGTTCACTTATTCATAACCTGTATCTCCATATTTTAACAATTAAGTAACTAGTTTCCGTTTAGTAATTGTTATTAAAATGTCATTAAAAAGAATGTGTCAACATAAATAGACTATTATGGAAAGAAAGAACATGACGTAATAAATTCAATTATCAGTATTTCGTAATTCCGGTTGGGACCCCTGGACTAACCCAACCACTGAAACTAACTATATTGTCAGACCACCTGCCCTAGTAACAGTTAGTAGAAGTGACACTCCCCTTTCCATATATATAACCCCAGCGACATCGCACTTTCTTTTGTCACTCAAATTTATCGTTTGTAACAAAAAGGTTTTTTTACTACGTACATTTTGGTTAGAAACAAGTTGCAGCAAGATCTGACGTGTTTGTTAAATTTTGATCAGGTCGGAGATAGTAATTGATAATCATTTATTTCTTAGTTTTACCTTGTTAAAAAATTACATGATTACTAGGAAATAAGGAAATGGAGTTAAAGTTGAAATTCATGCAACTGAGGTTCTTCAAAACATTATGAGGACCGGGTTTATATAAGATGATGTAATTCCTCCCATCCTAAAAAGGAAGTCAGGGCTCTGCAAGGGCTTCAACTGACTTATCAGCTTGGGCCTTGGGCTTTATTAAAGAAAACTAGACCGGGTTTTGTTTTGGGCTTCTATAAATAGAAGCAAATTAGGATAATTATAATAAAGCATTATTGATCTAAGAATAATTAAGATGGATGGAATATCATTGAAATCTTCCATATCGAGGTTGCCTCCACTGTAAAAATTTGTTAAATTAATAGCTTTCGATTTTATATTGTACTTATTTTATGCTTTGTGGTTTAACTGCGCAACTTCGACTTCGGGAGTTGCACTTTTAGATAAAGTCGAACGCCATTAATTTGACAAATTTTTCCAGTGGAGACAACCTCGTTAATGTACATATTTAGGTTACCCGTAGTACAGTACTGCGCTTCATTTCTTTATGTCACTTCTCAGGGGAACACTTACATTTCGAAGGCATTTTGTGGTGGAAAGCGACGATTTAGAAAAAAAATTTTGTACAAAAGTTCATTAGGTAAGAAGTTTTCAGACTTAGGTAAGCTGAAGCGAGTGGTTGCGTGGATGCTCAGATTTATAAATAATTAGACAAAAGAGGAAATAAAACGAGTTACTAGTTCAATTTCTTTGCAAAAAATGCAAAACGCGTTTTTTATGCTAGTAAAATTATCTCAAATTGAAAGATTTCCTAATGAAATGAAAAAATTAAATAGAAGTAAAAATTTAGATAAAAGTAGCAAGATAATTAATTTAAATCCATTTGTTGATGAAAATGGAATATTGAGGGTAGGTGGCAGGCTAGCTTATGCAAAGTTCGCCTTTGAGAAAAAACATCCTATAATTTTATCTTCTGACTATACGTTGTCTGCTCTCATTATTAAAGATTTTCACGTAAAGTTATTGTATGCAGGACCGAGTCATGTCTCAGCTAGTATTAGGGAAGAATTCTGGATCGTAGGTGGTAAGCGTCTTTGCAACAAAGTAATTAATCATTGCATTACATGTTACCGTTTTAAGGCTAAAGCTATAACACCTATTATGGCTCCCTTACCTGAGCTTCGTCTAAGTCCAAGATACCCATTTGAGGTTACAGGAGTTGACTACCCAGGCCCATTTATTATTAAAAGTAAGGCTAGTATGGGATGTTGGTTGTCAAAGGCGTACATTTGCTTATTTGTATGTTTTGCTGTAACAGCGGTTCACCTGGAATTGATGCAAGAATTGACAAAAGAGGCATTTTTAGCTGCGCTGCATAGGTTTGTTTCCCGACGAAGCAAATGTAGTCTAATATATAGCGACAATGGGACAAATTTTGTGGCAGCATCTCGCGAGATGCATGAACTAAGCAATTTTATGAAATTAAATAGCAATGATATTGAGTTTTCTGCACAGAAGGAGGGAATTGAGTGGAAATTTATTCCTCCCCATTCTCCTCATTTTGGAGGGTTATGGGAGGCAGGGGTTAAAAGTGTAAAGTTTCATTTGAAGCGAATTTTAAAGAATGTCTATTTTACTTTTGAGCAGTTTTATACGATTTTAGTTCAAGTAGAGGCAATCCTTAATTCTAGACCGTTGACTGCAATTTCTAATTCGCTCGAAGATCTAAGTCCCTTAACTCCTGCGCATTTTCTCGTGAGCCGACCACTAACGGCAGTTCCAGAGCATGACGTATCTACTGTTGCTGTGAACCGCCTGTCCGTATATAAGCACATGCAACAAGTCGTCGAGCACCTATGGAGCCGCTGGAGCAAAGAGTACGTTTCAGAGCTCCAGACCAGATCAAAATGGCGTTCTAACCACGACAAGTTATTGAAAGGAGCTCTTGTTTTAATAAAAGAGGATAACCAACCACCTCTAAGGTGGAAGTTAGGCAGAGTTGAGGAGGTGCATCCTGGGAAAGACGGAGTATCGCGAGTGGTAACAGTCCGCACTCAAAACGGGCTAATCAGGTGCTCGTTTGCGAAGATATGTCCTTTACCCCTGGAAAAAGATCAGCTGTCAAACTCTTAGCGTGGTGTTGTGGGTGTAGTGATCGTGTTTAGTTGATAGTAAAAAAGAAACTGTTAATTTTTAGCATACTTCTATTGTTAAATTGAAAAAAAAATCCGAGCAAAAGGCTCTGGGTTTTTTATATTTGTGTAATGTTTATACAGGTATTTTGTTATCCTTAATTTATGCATATATATGTATATGTATATGTTGAAAGTTTTCTAGCTCTTTCAAGCTGGGGGGCATGTTCAGATTTGTAATATTAATCAAATTACTAACGAAAAAAAAAGAATTGTTTTGAGAAATGTCAACTGTAAAAACATAAATTTGTATTTCTACGCTTTAAGCGTGATTTATGTTTTTAAATAAAGAATATTAATAAAGAATTGGTGGAAAGTATTTAGTTATCTCCACGAAACTATTGGTAGCAGAGCATTAAGTAGTGGAAAGGTATTTGGTTAGCTCCACGAAAATAGTAGGACTGTTGTGCAAGACACTGCGAGAAAACGGACTGCATCCCTATAATCCCTACCATTACCAATAGGTACAATAACTTTACCCCACGGATCATTCCAAAAAGTTCGCCTTTAAAATAAAAAAAAGTAAATAGTGGAACAATCTTCTGGATACTCTTTCAAGAACCCTTTTCTGTGACATTTACAATCAACAATTTCCACAACGATCATGTGTGGGCAGATTCTTTGTAAACGTTAGGGCTGCAATAATTAATTAAGTTATTGGACCACATTTCTTCGATGGAAATTTGAACAACGGGATGTACTGCGCTTTTTGGAGAACGATCTACCGCTACTACTTCAGGACATTCCTCTTCAAATCAGGAGGACGATGTTCTTTTTACATAATGGTGCTCCGTGCCATTACGGAAGAGGTGTCACCAATTTCCTCAATAAAAAGTATCCAAATCGATGGATAGGTTATGACGGTCATATTACTTGGCCACCACGATCTACGGATCTCACCCTGTTAGACTTTCTCATGTAAGGACATGTGAAGACATTTACCTATTCAGTGGGAAAGCCTAATTGCAGGGACCAACTCATTGAGAAGATTCATACAGACCTTGATGAGGTGAAAACGATGTGGAGAAACATCTGGGAATGAGAGCCTCCAGAGAAATTGAGTTATGCATTGCACAAGGCGGTGGCCACATTGAGCAGCTTTAATAATTACACTGTTATTACATTTTTATTACAATGTACCACATGTTTTTCTGAGTCCTCTAGTCTCAACAAAGTAATTTAGTTTTTAGCAACTACCCATACGATTTGACAATTTTTGGCAACCACGATATTTCAAGAACCATTGAGAATTCGGGAAAAGTGAATAGATTAATGTTTGCTTTAAATTAGTCATATAACTCATATACGAAGTCCTTCGGGTACTTCGGCGGCCACTCTGTATAGGAGCAGTTACGTCATATTTATTACGAAATAAATAAAGCAGTTTTGCTCTTTTTCTTGACCATGTTGTGTTATAATAGTTTTATGCGCATATGCACAATTATACAACGGTTTTTAAATATTTCTGATTATCTATACGATGATTATTAAAAAAAATTATAATTATATCAACAAGATTCAAATATTTTTAAAACTTACATTAAACAAGTTTTTTGAGATTTACGGAGAGTTACCCAATGTGCTAATATTACTGTATGTATTCTTATTAATCGTACAGTTTTAGATATACAGGGATGGCCAGAAGTACGGAATAAAATTCATATCATATTCATATATCTTTTGAATGAGTTAATTTTTTTTTTAAACACCGAAACACGTTAACTGATTTTGATTTTTTCCCATATTTCAGTTATATATTAATTAATTTTTCTTCAACCCCCTAACCCCCAGCTACCCCTACTACTTTTTTTTTAATGGAAACATAAGGCATGAGGGGGCTCGTTGAAAAGCTTATAGAAAACCGAATCCAGCCATATCAAATAAACAAGTTTTATTTTTCAATAGCAAGGTTTTTAGGTTTGTATAAAACACCTACTTAACAAGTGAAGTAAAATTTAATTATCTTTTGTGTTATTCTCCATGAATTTGCACAGAATAAAATAAAGAATTTGAAACTGTACCTATCACTGCTAACGCAAAAAAGATATATTTTTATGTTGCGTTTTTTGGCACCACTTCCTTGCCAGGCTTTCTGGTTAATTTTTCGCTTTAGTTGTAAATTGGAGGTCGAAACGTTACTATTGTGTCAAAATGAAGTTATTTACTGAATTGCAATGGTATTGTCGGAAAGGCAACGCATCGAAATCTGCTTGGATGTGGGGACAAAATAAGAAGTCAGGCTGAAGTGCGCGATTTATTTAATGCGAAATATCCCGAAAACCAAATCTCGCAAGGGACAGTTAGTAAAATAGTTCACAAATTTGAGAAACACGGTACAGTACAGACTTTGCCCAAAACTGGACGGGCACGTGCTTTAAATGAAGAAAAGAAATTAGACATTGCATTAGAACTTGTTGAAAATCCTCATACTTCAACTGTTTCATTGGCCCGCAATCACGATGCTTCTCGAACTGCAATTCGA
>NW_019416410.1:88135-164625 GCF_000390285.2 Anoplophora glabripennis
TAAACGTCATATTTTTACAACAGATATGAGTTTTGTAAAAGTAAGAATTATAGTTTTGTATGTATTTTCATAGCCAGCCATATTAAAATGTAAAAAAGGATCGAATTTATATATAAAACACCCCGTATCTTCTGTGTTTGGAAAAATAACTATAGCATGTGGTATATTGCTGAAAAGCAAAAAAAAATCTCCATTTTTTTAGGTCATAACCAGCTACGATTCCAATTTAAAAAATTATAACATTGGGTCATAACTCCGGAATCTTAAGATCTACTAAAAATCTAATACCGGCATTCAATTCTACGCCAAAGAGTTAGTCTTCAGCAGTTTTCACTTTAACTCTAACTTATTTAACAGCTGAGATACAGACATGTTCAAAAGTGTCACAATAACGAGAAACGCCCTGTAACTCAGAAACAAATGAAGACAGCAAATTTCTGATTTGACAGTTGAGTTTGCCATGAAAATCGAGCTCGAAAACGTGGTGTCAGATTTATCATATCTTTAGTAGTTTCTGAGATACCCTGAAATCCCATCGAAAATGGACCAGCCTGTACATAAACAATACAACATTTATTTTCACAGCTTAACATGTACTTGAATTACATTTTTGTAAAGTCTTGAGCGTTTATTTAAAGCGATGGCTTAAATTTGACATTACTTAGAATAAAGGAAAATTACAGCTATTACGCCTCATGTAAGTCCGTGACATGCGCATCACTTGTGAACAATCAAAATCTAAAACTACATTTATGCATTTTATATCTTTCACTCTAACAGACACTCTAGAACTAATGGAACTGCGGAGCTAAAGAGTAACTGGAAATTAGCCAGCTTTTAAATCTTTATTGTTAGTGTGCTTTCAGTAATGGCTTCGGGCGGCTATAGCTTTGGTTTTATTTAAGAAGCTACAAAATCAATTCTTTTATCCATGCGAAAAGAGGGTCACTCATCGGACCCTCTATCTAAACGCTATCAGTTTTCCACTGTTAGCTGTCCTTGTCCACGTTGCTTTTTCGTATTTTCCTGTTTTATAGCTGGAGGGAATCGAAAATTGGACTACTGTTTGATTGCCGTCCTGAGTTAAAGTGTACCACCCCGCAATACAATAGGCCGAATTTCATTTGACATCACCGGTTGAGAATTACGCGCTCTATAAGTCGAATGGGGTTTATTAAGGACACGTCATCGCTCATGTTTTATTAAAAGTACAGTTTCATGGGGTCCTAATAGTGTGTTTCTTATAGCTTCAGAATATATTCTAGATTATACCTACGTGATTTAATAAAAAGTTAATAAATCATCGCAAATAACCTTCATTTAAATTTCTAAAATATATTTTTACATGATAATTTATATAAGTACGTCAGTGTGAATGCATAGTTTTGCATGCCTTAAGAGACTTTCTCATAATTTAGTCGAGTACATCCATAGCAGGTACACAACCAGATGAAAATCGTGTTTTGATCAACAACATTTCAAAATAGTCAAAACTATAAATTGGAAAAATGTTTTAAGAAGGAACTTCATATTAAGTTACCAACAAAATTCACCATTGGAAGAATTAATTGCCGATCACTTTCACAAATTTCAATTGTAATTGTACGGTTTATGTGTAATTTTATTTGTTCTTAATCTCCCTTTTGCTATTTTTAAAATAAATAAATACAATGAACATCATTTCATAAATGTGACTCTTAATCACAACTTTGAATAAGTCACTTCGACACACCAACATTTTAGCACACAGAACGCATATGACTAAACTGATGCTGTGCCACAGCCTATTTCTATGTACAATAGATGAATACCAATTTTTGGGGTGTGAACAGATATAGATATGGATATAAATTGGTCTTTTGCACAACTTCACCATAAATGATACTTGTTTCAAAGAGTTGTTGTTTTAAATGTTACCTCACTTCGATGTCTAGAAAAAAATGTTTAGGTAAATAAGAAAGTGATATCAAGGAACTAGAACTTGATAATGGTACTGAATTTAAACTTTTCTAAAGGAGTGCCAAACTAAACTTACTGAGATTTTTTAAATGGAATCATGCCAAATGTGTCAAGAACGTTTTTTCGAGATCACAATGATCTAACGTTTGTATAGAATGGCAAAAAAGGTATGGCTATTTGAATATACTATAAGTGTAATGCTTAGAAGGAGACTTAATATACAAGTAACCGATTAATATGTACCTTTCCAACAGTCTTGTGGCATGTTCTAATTTCGTCCTTATCATTAAAGATAATACCTTTAAACCTTACAACGCTGTAATCATGAAAAACCATTCTAAACAAATATTTCATATTTCAAAAGCATGTTTCATTTTAAAAATATTAAATTTTAAGAAAATCCCTACAAAATTTAATCATAACAGCTAGATGCTAGTTAATAGTTTCCCTATTTTTATGTAAATCTACGGCAGGATGATATTTATAACCAACTTGATGCATAGCTTTCACAGATGATTATAAGCCACTTGACCGGTAATTTTGTTTGCAACAGTAATGTTATTTCCTTCTCGTTGTTCTTTCAATTTTGGGAAAATTAAAAATTATTGAAATAAGAAGATTAAGCTTATGTTAAAACCTAACATTCTGTTTCACCGGATGATGATTGGTGTAATTTCTGACGGCATTTTATTCAGTCAATCATATCTCGAGCGTAGACGCAACGGTTTGTCAGTGTTCCTTGTAAATGCATCATTAATATTGATAAAGATTTAGGGATTTTTAGTTGACAGTACTAGTCGCGCAATGTTGGTTACCTATGTTCGGCAGTCACGTGGCTTGTAATCATTTATGCAGGCTGTATACATTAGTGTACCCGATTTAAAAGATCGTTTTGAACAGTATTCGTATTTTTGCTTGTAGATAGCGATATCATAGTACCCTTTGTTTTTAAACTGCTCATTTCTGTGATTTTATAAACATGTTTATGGTATAGCTCAAGAAATGTGAAAATAACAATTAAATACAAACAAAGCTGACGTGCATCGATAACGTTCAACTCGTTAACTACAATTTGTGCAATGAACATTAAATAGTGGGAACCATCTATCAATTTTCATTGCTTCAGTTGCTTAGTAGTTTAACTTTGTTCAAGCAATGTTCGCATGCCTCGCTACATGTTCAGCTGACTCTAAACTTTAAATTGTTCAGTGGTTATTGAACTATAATAATATATTTAACCTACGTTTCTAATCTGATTAATAACTTTGTTATGCGCGTTATTTAAGACTTAGTTCTGCTCTCTTTGAGACTTAATATTACTTTTGATCAGAACCGTGTATTCAAATCATTATCATTAGGAACATCGTTTAATTTTTAACACAAAATGATCTAGATATTATCAAGATAGATTAGTAGTTTTAAAAATAATGAAAAAAAAAAACAAACTTAACACGCAAGATAAAGAATTACCAGTAGTTATACCATTAAGTATCAGTCCATTTCTTTCCGAAAGTCATAATATTACATCATGCATCAAAGTGTTAGTTTCAACAGAAGTTTTACATACGACAGCGTTCCGAGATTCAGGGAATGCGAGATCCATAGCAAAATTTGGATAGACTTTATCCATTATTAAATTAACCCGAGACTCTAAAACTAATTAGACTGCTCAGAGTGAGCGCCAAGGAGGAACTGTTTTTTTTCGAAGATCTCTCCTGAATTGGACACCGCGCTTCAACACGCCCATTTCTTGGGTTTCGAAGTTTCGGTTCTTATCTTACTCGCGGAATCCCTGAATATTGGGTTGCCTTGTCATGATTATACCATATTAATAGTTATCTAATTGACTGAATTTACAATTGTATAAATAATTTTGTGACTAAACTGAACTTACAAGTAACCTTACCCCTTCCTCTAGTGCAAGGGTCGGCAACTGGCGGACCGCGGTCCAGGTTCGGACCGCGGAAGGTAAAATACTGGACCGCCAAAAATGTTTTGAAAGTATAAATTACTCAAATAAATTATTTTAAAAATGTTTTTTACGTTTAAGTGCCAATGTTATCATTTTTTCTAGTATTTTACAATTGTGTAAGTGTTTTGAGTTTTTAATGTAAGTAAGCAGATTAAAATTGAGTCCAAATTAAAATAAAAAAATAAGAGAAATTAATTTTTTTTCTGGACCTCGTTAAAAATTTTCAAAATTATCCGAACCCCACCTAAAATTACTTGCCGACCCCTGCTCTAGTGGTTCCGTATAGCAACAAGAGACGGATTAGTCAGTTTCATTTAATATATTCTTATAGCTTGGAAAATCCGCTTAAAAACCAGTTATTTGATCCATTATTATTTTTCTAACAACATTCTAACAATTTAAGTACCTTGGAATTCCTACGCCTTTTCGAATGTATTTCGCGAGTTACTAGAAATATCGATTTTTCCCTTCACCACGGGCTAAACCGACGGAGTTAGTCGATACCGCATGTCCAACACATAGCCCCGACGATCTAAGTCTAATTGTTCAAAATCATTGCTAAATTTCATGAGGCCTTCTTCGAAACCGAGCTTTGCAAATTTATTACTCCCGGTGACAAGAGGCACTAGTCTCTCGACGACTTTATGGCGCCGCTAAACCTACTTAAAAACCCTTAACTTCTCAATAATTAGTTTTGACTGAAATATTTTATGGTCTGAATTGGCCCATCCGTTACGAGAATTAACAAATAAACTACACGCGTCCCAGCTTTTGTTACATTAGTTTTTTCAGAAAATATTCAAGACTGAATATTGTTCAATTTACTTTTTACGGATTATACTCTTCATACGTAGAAAATAACGTCGTTAACAAAAAAATTTAATTTTAATTTTTTCCCAAGAACTTGTGAACATTTTTTTTCTCTTAATTTTTTTGGGAATTTTGAAATTAGTGAAATAAACCCTGGCACCAAAAAGCAACTACAATGAAAAGTCAAAAAAGTTCTGAAGATTTTTTCGAAACGTCAACAACTTTTTAAAGTATGTAATATGTTTTTTGTTGGGCCATGGAAAGGTTTCTAGAAGAGAAATTGTAAATATTTTAAATGTAATAAACCTATGTTAGCAACAGGTTTTAAATTTTCTCGACAACTGTGATCTTATTATTATGGAGTGGATCAGAAAAAACTTTCATTATAGACTCTACAATCCTTCAAAGATTGAATGTGAAACACAATTTTTATCAATTACTCAAGAACCATTGAAGACGTAGACTCTAAACTTGGTACTAAAATGCAGTTCCCTCATAGTATCGCCCTACTGGCGATAAAATTTGAATAAAAACTAGTCATTGGCTTTGGAATTAAGACAGGTCGTATCGCCTCAATTGCGGCAAAGCTTTTGCAGAGCCACCACTGAAGACACTAACAGTGAAGAGTGGGTAACGGTTTTAGAAACTAACAACAAGAACCATAATGAACATAACGGCTGGTCTAGGGGCTCTGATAGATTGTCTATCACCGCAGAACCTAGTCCCAGCACAACAACGACAGGTCAAAGATTCCTAGTTAAGGTTATGGAAGTGCATTGTCTGTAACTGGCTAAAACCAAGTATAGGCCACGGTATAACAATCCGAAAAACTGTCATACTTTAAATAACAAGAGTTTACTTGTCCAGAATTAACTATAAACAATTTTTACCTTTTTTCAACGTCATTTTTAACAGGTTTCCGCGCGTGAAATCTTTATTTGCTTACTTTTACACTGCAGGAAGCCACTCGCCACCAGTGAAATATATATGTTCCCGAGACTTTTAAATGTGCACAGCATTATGTGGATTAAAACGGGTAGTGTTGTCGAGGAGTGGTGTTTTTAAAAACAGTTTTCTCTCAACGGCACTTAGTGGAGAAATATAAAAATATTGTCATGAAAAATGTGGTGGGCGTCTTACTTTACTTGATATATAAGACCTGGCAGCTTGTGAGCTTACGGTTGTCATTTTCTGATATGTTGTCTGCTTAGTCACTTTAGAAATGCCAAAGACATGATCTCTTTTTATAGCTTATTAATTTATTGTGAAACGGTATACCTTCTCAGGATTTTTGCCGGGTCTATTGTTCTGTCAATCATAATTCGAAATTGTAACACAATATATAAGTCTATAAAAATATTATTAACGTTAATCAATACAAAACATTCGAATTCGTTACATTATATTTCTATAAAAATACAATTTACTGTACACTTCTATAATATATTAATATTATCACTTAAGTAATAATTTATTAGAAGAAATAGTGACGCCATCCCTTAAAGCTACCCCTTTTAAGGAAAACGTGGGATTTGAATTGAATTGAATTGATAACATTCCACAAATTACTGTCCAGATATAAATTTAAGTTTAAAATATGAATAACACATTTGGAATTACTTTTAAGATATCTAAAAAAACATTATATCGACCCCATTAAAGATATATTTCTCTTATTTTTCAAAATAAGGGAAATATATCTACAGAGCTGTTCACATAATAACAGTCTACTACTGACATTTCAATAATATTTCTACTAATTTTGTGTTCGTACCTAGAAAAAAATAGTATGAGCTAATGCTATAGGAAATTTTCTTGTGATTTCAAAACTGTTCTTAGAAAAATAATTGACTGTTGCGTTTTGATATACAAACCAAACCTACATTCTTTTCACAAAACCAGTCATTATCAGTATATTTTTACACATTTGGCGACAACTGAACGATAACAGATTCTGATCATTCGAATCGGACTTTTTAATTTTTTTTATTTTCTAATGTGTAGTATTTTTTTTTATATTGTCACGTTTCCTATTTAAAATACTAAAAATAATAATAATAATAAAAGAAGTATTATTATCTCGGGCTACTCGCTTGGCTGCTAGGAGGGTAGGAACATATCAATTAATTTTTACAGTTTATTATATAAAACATACTTACACCTCTGAGGGATTGTTTATCAAAAGGAGGACAAAATTGGTGAACTGGCTCCTGGCCATCGACTGGCTCTCAAAGTGGCTTCGGACTGGCCCCGGACTGGCCCAGGACTGGCCCCGATTCACCAAGTTTCCAGGGTTTAAATATTCTTTACAAAATGCTGAGTGCATTAGAATTAAACAACCGGTAGAAGAATCGGGAACAATGACTGAATCAGTCCACCAGTTTATAGAGAGAGTGAGCGAGATGGAAATAGTGTAAGGGTCAGTTCAATATGTATTCAATTTGCACTGAACACTTTTCGTTGCTTTTAAATCTATTGTGTAATACTGACATGTAATTGATTCCAATTATATTTATAAATTTTGTTCTCTGAAATGAGTTAAATGAATATGTATTTGTACCGAGGGTATTTTTGTAAAAATCTACTATACATATTTATCATTCATAGTTTTGACTATAGCTACAGGGTGATTATTTAAATTTTAAATATTACTCTTCCTGTCTCTAAAATACTTATATGTTATTGACAATATGTTTTTTGTTTTTCTTATAAAGTTTTTTTTTGTAGCAATGCATTGACATAGGCCCTGCTTTATAATTCAGGATATCTCAAATATCATTCAAATAGACATAAAATCTTTTTAAACGAATATTAATTATTTCTAAAATCTGCATGAAGTTGTTATTGATGTATCACACGCAAGAATTTATTATTAAAATTATTTTATGTTGCATCTATTTAGTTCGTTAAGGGTGCCATTCCTGTGCATTAATTTAAGAATAAACTACATTTAAATCTAGGTAGTAAAAGTTGGAATATGTATATATATATATATTTAAATACCCGTAATTACGTCCAATTTCATATGTATTACGAATATTAAAAAAAATATATCCTAATTTGGAAAACTTTTACTAGCTTACACGGAGTTTTGAGAGTTTTCGCCCACTGTGCCTCGGACCGAGCAGTCCAGTCCGTCGCCCACCCAAGGAAGAAAGCTGTCTGGTATGAATTTTTACAAATCCACAGCTACCGGTCAGGGAGAACAGTCCAGTCTGTCATCAGCTCTAGCAGTAGGAAGGTCGCTGTTTGAAGTAAGCGAGAATCTGCGAAATGCATCTTGTGAAGACTACGCAGCCGCCAACGCTCACCGTAAAAGCCTGGAAATTAGGCTGAGTTGGAAATTCAGTTCACGTCGACCCGTCGCAGCGATCAGTCCAGTCCGGCGGTACATCAGGGAGATGGTCAACTGGTAAAATTTTCTAAGTCTTCAACCACCGAAGTAAGTTCCACGCATATTTAATATGCTAGTCTCCTGAGGCGACCAGAGACCTGACAGAGGTGATTCGGTCTCAGAGTTAGTTCCGTTCCACCGCTTCTGCAGAAAAGACGCGTCAAGGAGAAGAATCAGGTTACCGCTTTACATCGTTTCCAGTAGTCACCACCTGCACATAATCGTAGCCATTTGTTACCGTCTAAGTGTAACTTTGAGAAATACTAGTGTAGGACTGTAGGTATATAGAATAACCTTTAATAATTGTAACTATTTAACAAATGTGACTGTTATTCCTGTGTAGACCGTGTGTTAACTGTAACTGCCGGGGTAGTGGTGTTTCTGCACAGTAAACATAATTTGGCGCTGGAGATATTTTATTTTAAATAATTATTAATCACAGTACCTAATTATTTTCTGCTGTACCGTCAGTTGAGAGTCTCTATGAGGCTAGATATATTTTGCATATTCAGACTTCGTATCAAAGAACACTGTTTAACTCACTTGATAGGATTTTTAGTTTTTTTTTTGAATTTTTTGCACAAACTTAACGTCTTTAAAGTAATGTAAAAATAATTTTAGTTATTCATCTAAAAATTAAGTAGAATAGAAAAATTAAGACAAATTTAAATGATACCATCGACTTGTCTTAAAACATATGTCGTAAACCTGGGAACAGCTCTGAACGGCTACGAAATTTGACGTAGAATTCGATGAATCCGCTTTGAGCCTCGGCTTTATTTTACTGATGTAGCTTGGTATCAGTTAACACGATTAGTGCCTTTGTCATACAAATGCGGTTTTCAGCCCAGGAGAACAGGCCACTCCGACAAGCCATTGTTGCACAATTCGCCCGTTTTTATTTGCGTTTTAGTATAATGGCCCTTGTTTAGCCCGCGTGTCGGCGGACAAATAAATCTACCAGGAGGGACGCTATTTACCGTATCTTAATTAAATTGCCTCCGCCTTGAGCTGGCGCCCTTATTTATCTCCCGCACTGCAATCGTCAATTATTCAGTTCATTCTTTAGCGAGACCGTGGAGGTTCTAAGGATACGTTGTTTAAACTCGCGCAACACCTGGCGTAATCTTTCAAAAGCGCAAAAAACTTTGTACTCAATTGAGGTTTGTTAATTAAGAATGAAACTTCAATTTCCTGGTCTTTTAAATTGAATAAGAGGTGAAACGAGAAAGACCACTTTCTAGATGCAGTATACAGGGTGTCCCACCGGGAACTGGAACTGCGTCGATCGATAGCTAGGAAAGTACTGCTCCGAAAAATTTGAAAATTTATCAACATGGCTTCGCATGGTTCTCTGGGGCGAACACAACTAAAATAACTAGAACTCTCCAGCACTTCCAGCTTCGTTATTTTAAATGAAACACCCTATATATTATTGCATTATCAGATTCTACATGAAATTTGAGGGTCACTTTATTAAATATTCCCCATACCTAGGAGTTATAGATTTTGAGATATTAATTATTAAAAAAAGAATTTGACAGATCCACGGGTCCGCGGAGATGCTAGTAACTCTTTTCAGAAGCATGATATCAAGCAAATTTTTGGTACCTCTAAAGGACACAGGTGACGCTAAATTAAAGTATAGCAACAACTTAAAACATTTAGTACTAGGTGTTTCATTTTTGTTGCTACATTTTGAGAACTTCAAACAGTTATAACTTTGTTAACTTAAATGGAATACCCTATATTTTTTCTATATCTGTAATAGTTTTGCTGAAAATTTAAATAAAAATACCTGGGTGTCGTTTAAATTATACTTATGAGGATTATTTTAATTTGTTTATTATTTATGGAAAAAAAGCAGCAGATTCGCTACATGTTCTAGAAATTACTTTGTCACATTTTCTAAAAAAGCAGCAGATTTTCAACATGTTCTTGAAATTACTTTCTCACATTTTTCATAAATAACAAACAAATTAAAATAATCCTCATTAGTATAATTTAAACGATCCCCAGGCATTTTTATTAGTCGAGGAAATAAAGCATTGAACCTCTGAATTCTGTGCAGTAAGATGGATCGTGATGCGGTTTTTAGCATTCGATTCGTTAGAGCGTCCAGAAAGTTTGTGACCCTATGTGATCAATGAGAAATGAAAATTGCATCGGTGCATAAGAAAAATGCATTTTTTAAATTGCATCTGGAAGAGTTAATATATGAAAAATTTATAACTCGGAAAATATTGACGGAAATGAGTTCAATTTTGCTACTCGGGGGTTTTTGGGGTCGCTCAACACGAATATCACGACGGCAATGGTCTCCGAGGTACCTAGTGCCCCAGGGTGGCCGGTTTCAACGTCATCTTCTGGAGTTTTTGGGATCGCTCAATACGAATATCACGACGGCAACGGTCTCCGAGGTACCTAGGGCCACAGGGTCACCGGTTTCTACGTCGTCTCCTGGAGTTTTGTGGAAATTCGTTATAAACTTAGCCGAAACTCGTTACCTGGGGGTTTTTGGGGTCGCTCAACACGAATATCACGACGGCAACGGTATCCGAGGTATCTAGGGCCCTAGGGTCGCCGGTTTCCACGTCGTCTCCTGGAGTTTTGTGGAAATTTGTTATAAACTTAGCCGAAACTCGTTACCTCGCGGTTTTTGGGGTCGCTCAACAGGAATATCACGACTGCAACGGTATCCGAGGTATCTAGTACCCATGATGGCTGGTTTCTGTGACAACTATTTAATTCTTAATTATTTTTTATTATAAAAATACATTTATTCATTACAAAATGTTTATTTAATACAGCAAGTGACCCACCCTGTGCCATAGATTCAGGGATGTATTACATTTTGTTGCAGTTTATAGTTTGTTTTGTTTAAAACAGGTGTCCACATTTACCCCAAAAATTAAATGCTTTGGGGTAAATACGAATACTTTCGAGGGGTAAATGAAGACACGTCCCATGGCTTCAAAAACCCCGAGGTAACGAGGTTCGGCTAAGTTTATAACGAATTTCTACAAAACTCCAGGATATGACGTTGAAACCGGCCACCCTGGGGCACTAGGTACCTCGAAGACCGTTGCCGTCGTGATATTCGTGTTGAGCCATCCCAAAAACCCCGAGGGAACGAGTTTCGGCTAAGTTTATAAGGAATTTCCACAAAACTCCAGAAGACGACTTGGAAACCGGCCACCCTGGGGCACTAGGTACCTCGGAGACCGTTGCCGTCGTGATATTCGTGTTGAGCGACCCCAAAAACCTCCAAGTAACGTGTTTCGGCTAAGTTTATAACGAATTTCCACAAAACTTCAGGAGACGACATTGAAACCGGCCACCCTAGGCACTAGGTACCTCGGAGACCGTTGCCGTCGTAATATTCGTGTTCAGCGACCCCAAGAACCCCCGATTGGTAAAATTGAACTCATTTCCGTCAATATTTTCCGAGTTGTAAATTTTTCATATTTTAACTCTTCAAGATGCAATTCTAAAAATGCATTTTTCTTATGCACCGATGCAATTTTCATTTCTCATTGATCACATAAGGTCACAAACTTTCTGGACGCTCTAACGAATCGAATGCAAAAAACCGCATCACAATCCATCTTACTGCACAGAATTCAGAGGTTAGGCCGTTTTTAGTGCTTTATTTCCTCGACTATATTTAAATTTTCGGCAAAAGTTTTCAGACGCTACATTAATTTGACAACTAACTTGATGTTTTTAGAGTGTTTCTGGTTATGGCCAATTTGACAACAGATCTAATACGAGAAAAACTGTCCAAAAAATAGAAAATTGCAAATATCTTCAGAAGTAGTAACGGCAACTCTAACATGCCTATACGGCTTGAAAGGAAATTTCAATCTGCATACGACAGAGTAAAAAAAATATGTTATCAAAATGTAACAGCAAAAATGGAACACCTAGTATTAAATGTTTTAATTTGTTAGGATACCATAATTTAGCGTTACCTATTTCCTTTACAGGTACGAAAAATCCGCTTGATATCATGTTCCTGAAAAGAGTTACTAGCATCTCCGCGGACCCTTGCATCTGTCAAATTTTTTCATTACAAATTAATATCTCAAAATCTATAACTCCTAGGATTAGGGAATATTTAATAAAGTCACCCTCAAATTTCACGCAGAATCCGAAAATGCAATAATATCTAAGGTGTTCGATTCAAAATAACGTAGTTGGTGTCGACTTCCGGTATAACCGCAAGTGCTGGAGAGTTCTAGATATTTCAGTTGTGTTCACCCCAGGGGCATTGTCATGTTGCCAAATTTTCGGAGCAGTATTTTCCTAGATATCGATCGACGCAGTTCCCGATGGGACACCCTGTATAGGATGGACCATTTTAGTGAGGCATGGAGTTCGTTATTTATATTTGTTATAGTAAAAGATAGAAAAATTAATATATAGTGTTTTTTCACAGTATATACAAAGAGAAAAGAACACAGATGACTTTGTAACAAACATGTATGCCCCAGATAATGGATCTATCGGAGTTTGCTTACCCCGGTCTAAGGTGTTACGGAGTTGCAACATTTTGATTGATAAGAATTTGTTGAGGGACTATCAGTTCTCAAAATTTTTACTACAATTAATTTCAGGTAACATATTCTTCTCGTGACTTCATATAACAGTACGATAATGCGCTAGTCGATCTTATATTACTCTGGTTATAGCTGCAAAAATCTTTATCTCTGTGTGTCGTCCTTTTCTATTTATCAATTTAATAACTTATTGCTACCCTGGAGTTTCTACGCCATTTTGAACTTGTTTCGCTCGTGATTATCAAATATTGATTTTTTTCTTCTCACCTAGGCTAGATTGGCGCTCGGTGAACGCAATAGCTGCCCATGGCGATAACGGTTTACTTTATGCCGTCTAAGTTTTGTAAATTTATTGCTTTCTGTTACAAAAATTTTGCAGACACGGTCCTCTTAATGACTTTATACGGCTACTAAATCATCTTAAAACTCCTTATCTCACGGTATTTCTTACCTAGAAGAGTACAGTATGTTTAATTCATCAGACGTTCATGGTTATCCACCCTCTCACAACCAGGATTATGGGGTTATTGGGTTATGGAGTTACGGAGTTATTGCATTATGGAGTTATGGAAGCCTGCTTACTCACAGTCATGTAGTTTCCCACTGATAGGTATATGATATCCATGTTCCCACACAGTTTCGAGGTTATACATATTACAAGGTTGCGGAATTATGGGGTTAGGGAAGCTTGCCAACCCACAGTGATGTATGAGGTCCATGGTTCCACACAGTGTAGTCTACAGTCTTTACACCACGGGCTATGAAGTTACGAGGTTATGGGGTTATAGTGGTACGGGTTATGAAGCTAGGGAGTTATGGGGCAATGAGATCATAAATTCAAATATTTTTCCAAACACTTACTACTCAAGTCAGTTTGAAATCTTGGAAAACACTTTCTAGGGGAGTATTTGATGTTACGGTGAAAACACGTACTGATTCGGGAATTCTGACTTTAAATTCGGATTCAGCTGGTCAAAGTACAAAGTAGGGTACTGATATAGTCCACGACCAAACCAACTTTCTTTTGTGGCGTTGTGGTACCTAAATACAAAAATGTATATTTTATTATATAGTCACAGTTATTGCATGCAGTACCTACTGAACGTGTATACTAGAATATTTTTTGTCTCTTTAGGGGTATGTCATTGTTGAGTAGCTATTATTAAATTATGTGATATTTAGATTGTTTCCAATCTTTCATAATTCACTGCCACAGAAATCTATTTTATTTTTGCAGGCTAGATGACTGGAATATCTGACGTGCTGGATCTGTAACGAATTACTGCATTTTATCAAAATCTATGCGCCCCATAATGTTTCGTATTTAGAACATGTCCACATAAATTTATGCAAATAAGCTCCCAACAGATGGTACGCTTGTTGTGCCACCGTTTTGTGTTATTTACAAATTTATTAATTATGTAGATTTGTTTGTCTCCTGTCACTAATTATACTGTTCCGCAACGCGACATGTTTTAAGATATGCATTCATAATTATAACGAAGTTTGCCAAATTCACTACTACAACTGCGGGTTTCAGTTCTATATCTATGACGTCCAAAATAAATATATTTAAGCAAACTTATTACATAGTTCTTGGGGAAACTAAAACGACAGTGTTGGAACATTATACGGTGATTATGAGCAGCTGAACGTATTTCATTTATTTGCTACTATATGAAACAAGGTAAATACATCTTATCTTTCTCTATTTTAGTCTCTGTAATTATCTACTTCAGAGCTAACTAATTTAAATCATAATGAATTGTTATAATAAGTATATCTTCCAACCTAAAACCTTTCCAAGTGACAGCTCGTTACATTCTGTTTGATGAATAGGAATATTCTCACTACTGTTTTTTGAAGCTAGACGAATATCGAATATTCTTGTACCGGCTCTACTATTTTGGTAATACATGTATTGGTATCTGGGAATCTATAAGAGTTAGAAAAAGGTTAGAAGGTTTTTTAAGTTTAGATTATTCATAATGTAATGGTGCTTGCAGGCCAGTTTTAACGGGTTTTCGAGATCTGAAGAAAAAAGACTTTTTGTTTGTAAATTTTTTTAATCTATAAAAACTATCACGGCAATGTTTTAAAGAAAATTTTACTGTTTACACAGATATTTGTTTTAGTAGCGGTTCCGAGAAACCATAATTTCTTTGCTACTTTCTCTTTCTTATTGGCATCATATGCTGAGTCAAAAGAGTATAGTTTAAAGAATCAGTAAATTGCCAAAGAAGCAAGAAAAATTAAAGTGTATTAAGGAAAATATTAACTGATAGATATTTGGAATTTGAACAAATCTGCTTAATAAATAATCAAATAGTGGGAAGGAAAAAGGCCGGAATAAGTCGCGCGGTGCTTCTGGATTGTTTTGCATCATCACCTTCGAAGTACAGTACTTGGATTTCAACAGGTTTTTCAGAAATTTCTCCATAATTGGTGTTAATATGTCTATAATATGTTAGAGCTTCTTTATGTTTTTTCCATAGAGTCGAATAATGACCTTTTATTAAGAATTTCAGTTGAGGAAGAGGACAAAGTCGCAGACGGCAAAATCTGTAAAATAAAGAGAGTGGGAATTTCAGGGCTCTTGCTCCTTGTATTTTATGTAAATTGTTTAACACCACAGTAAAATTTCCCATTGATATAGTCTCATCGGATGGATGCATAACATTTCGAATATAGAAAATGATCAACAATTTGATGTTGCTGCGAACTTTTTCCATGACAATGCCCTCTACATACTTAGCTTAAAGGAACACAGTTTTTAATGACCCATTCATTTTTTCTTCAATCCCATAATGAAACTCCATTTAAAGGGGAATAGTTTTGACACTAAGAAGAGATAAAAAAATCTTAACATCTTGTAAACATATTAACGTGAGCAGTCCTCCAAGAATGGTCTAATCAAGAAACTTGTATAGAAGGGAACTACTTCGAAGACAGTTGTAGAAATTAGGACATACAATATTAATAAAATCACTCGTTTTTAATGTTTTAGTTAGTGTAACAGTGAGTTCGAATCTCGCACGTGGCAGAATAATTCAAAGCAATTTTCCTGTCGTACCCATGGATGTTTGTGATTGTTAAAGGTAGAGGGTATTGTAAGTTAGCAGACAAAAAGGGCCAAGCAAAGCCTAATTGCTGGTAAGTTTCATAACCTTTACCTTTTAGATGTATAATAATTCTAATAAAGTTGTGTAATATTTGATCCATTCAGCATTAAAAATTGTTGCAAAAAATTGAAAAAGTGGTGAATAGAAGACAAATAAATATCTTTTAAAATATATTTCTAGATAACTTGAAATTAGTAGTATACAGGGTGTAACTAAATAAGTGTAAAACATTTAAGGGGGTGATTCCTCATCGAAAAAAAGATAGGATCTTTCATATAAAGAAACTTCATTGGAGCATCCCTTGTTAAGATACAGCCCCTTAAAGGGGGTACATAAAATTTGTTTAACAATTTTTTTCACAAGCACTAAACAAGTTACAATATTGAAATTAACCTGACATTTTCTACTACCAAAAAGACACTTAGCCAGTAATTTATTTGGTTTACCCCATGGTTGTAAGGGGTGGAAAACGCAACCCCTAAAATTTATTTCCAACGTAATTTTTTGTCTTATTATTTTTTTACCATTTAAAAATTTATTTCCGATAGCCTGTTTCATTCTAAAAAAAAATGTCTCTTGAATTTTTTGCCCAAATTAAACCAGTTCGCAGCAAAAAATTATTTTACGAACAAGATACATATCGCCATAAAACGAAAATACGAAACTAATTTATCTAGTAGGCCGCCATTAGCGATACTGACAATTAAATTGGAATCAAGCTGTCAGTTTGTAAATTTTTGAAATTGAAGTAATACTAATTGTGTATTGTTCTGTTCTTAATTTGTTACTTTAATAATTCACTTGTTATTAAAATGGCATACACAAATGAGGAAATGGCTGATATGCATTACGTTTACGGTCTGTCGCAGGGGAATGGGTTAGAAGCTTCTACAAGATATGCTGAAATGTATCCTCAACGGCAGCATCCTTCACATAGAATATTTGTCTGACTTCATCAACGATTACGTGAATATGGTTCATTCAACAAAAGAACGCAGGATTGTGGTCGCCATCGAGAAGTAAGAACACCACAGCTTGAGGCAGCAGTACTTAATTTGATAGAAGAACAACCTACTACCAGTACTAGAAAGATTGCTTTCCAGCTAAATGTTGATCATATGACGGTATTTCGAATTTTAAAGGAACATCTCTTATACCCTTACCATCTGCAACGAGTACAGGCACTGTTACCGCGAGACTTTCCGAACCGTCTTGAATTTTGCAATTGGATGCTGGAAATGATTAGAAGAAATCGTGACTTTCTGAAGACGATCGAATTCACAGACGAATGTAGTTTTTCTCGGGACAAGATTATTAATTTTCATAATTACCACATATGGGCTGATGAAAACCATCACGCTATTGTCGAAACTAACCATCAAGAACAGTTTTCTCTTAAGGTGTGGGTCGGAGTTATTGGGGATTATTTAATTGGGCCTCATTTTCTACCTCCTCGATTAAATGGTGAGGCATACGTTCAATTTTTAAGAAAAGTGCATCCCCCCGTACTGCTGGAGGAAGTTCCTTTGGGCGTCAGAAGGGATATGGTTTTTATGCATGATGGGGCTCCCGCCCATTTTAGTCAAGTAGCACGTCAGCATTTAACTGAAACATATGCAAATCAGTGGATAGGTCGAGGAGGACCACAGAATTGGCCCGCTCGATCCCCGGATCTCAATCCTCTGGATTTGTCTACTTGGGGCCATTTGCAGCATTTGGTTTATCGTACTCCTGTTCGCGATGTAGAGGACTTAAGAAACCGCATTATCGATGCGTGCAGGGTAATTAGAGAGACTCCAGGAATATTTGAGCGAATACGTGGCTCAATGCGCCGACGTCTAGACGCATGCGTAATGTCTGAAGGTAGACATATTGAACATTTACTATGATTTCTACATGTTGTATGTTTTGTTATTATTAAATTAGTTTTGATTATTCCCCTTTAATCATTTAATGCAGGTAGTAACTACAAAATAACAGTAAATCCAGTCCGCATTTATGACGATGTATCTCTGTAGTTGTTCGTAAAATAATTTTTTACTGCGAACTGGTTTAATTTGGGCAAAAAATTCAAGAGACATTTTTTTTTAGAATGAAACAGGCTATCGGAAATAATTTTTTAAATGGTAAAAAAATAATAAGACAAAAAATTACGTTGGAAATAAATTTTAGGGGTTGCGTTTTCCACCCCTTACTACCATGGGGTAAACCAAATAAATTACTGGCTAAGTGTCTTTTTGGTAGTAGAAAATGTCAGGTTAATTTCAATATTGTAACTTGTTTAGTGCTTGTGAAAAAAATTGTTAAACAAATTTTATGTACCCCCTTTAAGGGGCTGTATCTTAACAAGGGATGCTCCAATGAAGTTTCTTTATATGAAAGATCCTATCTTTTTTTCGATGAGGAATCACCCCCTTAAATGTTTTACACTTATTTAGTTACACCCTGTATAGGGTGTTTTCTTGAAGAGGGCACGAAAATAAGCAACTTTTATTAGGCACTGATAGCCTAAAACATTACGTTTTAAATTGAAAAAAAAAAGGTTTAAACAAATGTAAAGCCGTCGCTGGTGCGGCAGCCAGTTGTACTTTTGATATCGAAGCTGCCGCGCGCCGTAATGCGAAAGTGCTGATGGCGGTTCTAACGGTTTAAATTTTGTGTTCTAAAATGCTGAAATTTATTCAAATATCTTTTAAAAGTAACACAAAAATTAAACTAATAAACGAATTACTTAGATAGACGATACAAAAATTATTATTCAAAGTTGTTTCCATGTGCTAATAAACAAACGACAAAACAAACAGCTCTCACCACACATTCACTGAAAACCATTGCTGGAAACGTGAGGATTTGCATCACACCAATAGTGAATGTTGTGAAAATTTATTATGCCGTCTCCAGTAAAACAACATTTATCCGTAAAAAGCACCTTGCTTGTAAAATGATGTCGAAACCACTGGCAAAATTCTTTACGGGATTGAAAATCATTGTTATTTAATGCCTTATCCATTTGTACATGATACGGTTGTAATACACGCCACACGGTACTGTTAGATACACCCACTTCTCGACCAATGTCGGGAGTACTGCGCCTCGGATCTAACTCAATGGAGTTTATGATGTTTTCTTCGTTGTCGAAAACATGTTGCAGTTTCATATGTCAGGTGGACATTACAGGTATTCCGTAACCTTTGAACTGCCTTTTGAATCCGGGAGAATTAGACCAAACACATGCCTGTTTCAAAAATCGGGCCTACCTCGAATTTTATAGGCTTAAAATTAAGTAAAAAAATACACAGAATAAATGCCTAAATTTGTGTATTTGTAGAGGTCGAGCGTCATATTGTTTATAACAAAAGAAAATATAATAATTGCTCTTTTTTAGTTTTTCGCTTATATCTCCCAAAATAAGCCTCTAATCGACATGAGGTCTCATCGATTTTGTTCCTGAGGAAATTTGCTACAAAGACAGGCTTTTGAGAAAGCTCGTAAAAATTTTCTTACATTGCAAGCGGTGAAAAAGAGAAATGTGCAAATTTTCGGCATTAAATAAAAAGAACGAATTTGACTGAAATTGGATGAAACTACAGGAAAGGATAACTGTTGAGGTGCTCAACAAATACCCGCAATCCGGACCCCCAATTTCAAAATAGCGGCCTATTGCAAAATTATAAAGTCGAAAACGCGAGCGCATATATCTTCTGACCAAGTCAAGGTATCGAAATTTGCTAAAACAAAATCGAAAGATAATTACATTATCTCGCGTCTGCTCTCAGATTTTTAAGTTACAAAATAAAAAAGTTATAAACAAAAAAAAAACAAAACAAAACGGTACCTAACTAGGGTCCTTATCTCGGCGATTTTTTAATATACAGATTTCAAGCCGATCGAATCAAATAGTGCTTAAAAAAACATGAACTTAGAAAAGAACGTCTCGTTCCGACCAATAGGAGCCGAGATATTTTTTTTTAAGCTGAATTTTGACTTTTATTTAATATTTTTGTAATAAACGGGTTCGTTGTAAAGTAGAAGACTTCCTTTATACCCTGATTTTTTTTAATCGTTTTGACCACGAAATGACCATATAAACGTTCGTTAAAGACAGCGTGATCTGCGCAGCGGCCCATCATGCGGCTGAGCGGTAGCCAAGAGAGGGGAGTGCTGTCACGTCATGGTGCTCATGCTGCGCTCGAATTCTTAAAATTCTTACTTAACCATGGATTGTGGCACTTAGAAAACAGCTACTGGGATGCTTTTTTTTTAAATCAACTTATTTTTTTCACTCTTTCGAATGGTGTAAGCAAAAGTCTGTGAAAGTCATCGCCAGACCTACATTTTTATTGTCTTTTTACGTTTTCTTTTGTAATTTCATTATGCTTTCGATATTTTGAAAAGTAAGAAGGTCTTTTTACGTATTCAAAAGCAAAACAATTATTTCTTTGAACAAAATGATCAGTATTATTATTTGCCGTGCTCAGAAATATTGTCGTAAAATTAACTGTTACAGTTATTGCGTAAATTGTGTCTAGAATATTATTAAATGTTACAATATCAACATTACATATAAGTATTACATTTTATAGTATTTATTTTTACATTCAATTCTAGTATATTTTATTTAATGAATTGTTTTGCTAGAGAAAGTTGTCTCTTTTTAATTTTTATAATAATATTAAAAGTAAAATAAATATTTAATGTATTGTGTGACACTATCAAATGGTTCACCCTGTATTATTTATAATGTACTCATAAATAAGCTGCATAACAGGCTAAATATGTTATGTTTTTTTGTGTGAGCTGTTGATATTCCTCTAGATTTAGTTTCATCATTATCATAATAAAATTTCAATGCACAATTCGAATGTTAACAATATTTCCCAGCATATAGCGATAAGTTTTTGTAAGTATAAAAAGAATCTCGCAAAATAAAGACACAGGCGATTCGCAGTGAGGAGTTGGCTGTTAGTGTGAAACCTTATAAGATCTAAGGTAATAATAATAATACATTATATTTAAATGATATTCACATCTAATTTTGATTTGAGTAATATGTTTACAACATTTCCATCTAGATCAAATAAAGCAAAACTATATATATTGTAGGTTTTTAATTATACCGAGAAAAGAAACAAAAACAAATTACTATCACTGCTTTTGCTTTGGCGAAGATTTAGTAGCCAGACACCACCAGCCACACTAAAGAAGTTGATCATATTTGCCTCTGTAATGCAGAACTTAAAGAGTAAATGGAACTAATTCTGAAGCCACACCAGAGAACAGCCATTTTTCTTATAAATGTACTACTGACGATGTCCTTGTAAGGTACCAATTCCCTGTGAATGAGTGAGTACATTTTCCTCTTTTATCTCTTGGGTTTCACCCAGATTATACTGAGCAGCATCACTGTCTTCTCCAGCAAAGGATCACCTAGAATTTAAATCTTATAAGCCTTAAGAGCACGTGAAGAACGTTAATAAATTTACCTTCGTTTTTAGAATATTCTTGTCATTTTAGTCTGTAAGTTTGTCAATTTTTTTTTCAAGTTTGCACGTTCATATGTTAATACTTACCTGTAATGGTACATAAACCTTAAAATAGCAACCTTAACTATTTTTATATTTATACATATTTACATTTATAAACTATTTATACTACTATTATAAGCTATTTATGAAAATAACAAAAACAAAATTTATACTTACCGAAAAGGGCGGCCCTTTCAATTAATTAAATTTTCTAAACTTTTATATGTACTATTTAATAAAACATATTTCTATTGTATTATATAATCCCAACTAATTTTTATATTAAAATTATATTTAGAACTAATATAATTATTTTGCTTATCTTGCTCCCCTTCCTCGTCGATTCATTCGACTGGCGCCCATGGTTTACTAATTATAACAACTTAAATAATATCATAAATAGAGCAACAAAATATCCAACCCAAGACCATTAATAACTAATAATAACCAATAATAATTAAAAAATAAATAAATAAAATTAACCTCAAACAACTGGGGAGGGCACAATACCTAATCTAGACTTCGATGAATTTTGTCATTTTGCCACATTCAAATCACGTGCTCTACAACATAAACTTGAAAAACAGTTATCTTTTTCTGTAGTTGCATCCAATTTCAGTCAAATTCGTTCTTTCTATTTAATGCTGAAAATTTTGCACATTTTTTTCACCGCTAATTTTGAAATGTAAAAAAAAATTGCGAGATTTCACAAAAACCTATCGTTGTTTCTCATGAACAAAATCGATAAGTATACCTCATGTCGATTAGAGGCTTATTTTCGGAGATATAAGCGAAAAACTGAAAAAAGAGCAATAACTTTTATTTCTCTTGTTATAAACAATATGACGCTCGACCTCTACAAATACACAAATTCAGGCTTTTATTCTGTGTATTTTTTACTTAATGTTAAGTCCATAAAATTCGAGGTAGGCCCGATTTTTGAAAAAAAAAACCTAATTGGTCCGGTCTATTTGCACTATTCTACGACAGGTTGTCCTCTGTTACGAAAACGGACCACATACAAACGACAAGTATTTAAATTGTACTAACATTCTCCGTACATTAACACCATATTTGCTAGTTCTTGAGAAAACATTTTATACTCCGGCTAAGTAATACTGCACTACGCACGTGCACAAGATGCACAAGGTCGGCTTACATTTACGGTTAATTTTCTTAATTAACCTTCTCGAAAGCAGAAGCATGTAGACCATCAGTTGCTTAATAAAAGTTGCTCATTTTCGTGCTCTCTATCACCATTTTCAAGGAACGCACTTATTGCAGAAACACCCTATATATGAAAAAATGAAGGTGCCCTCCCAAATTTTTATGTCTATTCATTGAACAGTAATGAAAACATTTTAAATAAAGACAGTGTATATTACATACCCGGAAACTATTTATTTTTATTTTTTAAGACTATTATATTGAAAAACAGGTTACCTATAAAACACCATTTGAGTTCCCTTAAGGTTGCCCCCACCCTGTATTCAGTAAAACCAATGTTATTTATTGTCACTATCTCCGAGAAAAATCTACTTTGAGGCGAATAATCGCCATTCCCCATTGATAATAAAATTCGAAAATTCGATCGGCCACAGTCGTGTGCCCACATAAATATATTTCCATGCGGGATTATTTCTTCCGGGCTCGAGTTAATCCACTGTGTGAACCTCCACATGTGAAGTATATTTATCATATTTAATAGATTGTAATCTACTTTGATCGGATATCGGGGGACCTTGTCGTGACATGTAGGTGTTATTGAACAGGAGTGGACCGTATCCTGCAAATCTCTCTGTACTGGTAGATTTAATGGCAGATCGAATGCAATATGGCGGTGTCAGCGCCAGATGACGGTAGCAGTTAACATTGCATGGGGTGCCATGAAACTGTACTCTGCGGCATTGTTGTCTGTCTAAAGATTTTACGAATCCGGACCGATGCAGTCGTCTTCAACGCTGCCTGTGTTTGAGTCAGTTATTATGATGTTAATGGGATCTAGGGCGGATAGATAATTATGTTCGGAAATAATTACTTGCTGATTTCTGCCTTGGTTACTCCGAATTCAGCTGGATAAACAGAGATATGGAATGTGAAGCTAACTAAAGGATTTCGCTGGCACTGTAGGCTTGAAACGTGAACAATAATGCCAACTGCACGGAGAAGATATACAGAACTGTGTTGTTATTTAGAAATTCATAATCAGCTTAGACTAGATTTCTTTCTTTCTTTAAAGCAAAAATTTCTGATATATTTATATTATATAATACTTTATTCCAATTATGAAATATTTAAAGTTTGATTGGTATTGAAGAAATATTAGTAAAAGACACGGTTTATATTTTTAAAAACAGTAAATATTCCTTAAATATTAAAGACACTTAACGAGTAGTGAGTAATCAGATAATAAAAAAAGATAGATTACACAGCAATACAAAAAACCCAACAGAGCCACACATCATTTCCCAAGGAATTCAATGCGCTGAATATGATCCTATAGTCAAAATTCATGATTTCACGACAAATTTTGGGTAAAAGTGAAATTTTCGGATGAAACTGTCCAATTATATAATTTTCGAAGTATTTTGAAGCGTAGACCACGATGCCATTAGTACAATTTACGTATGACTTCGATATTTCTCAGAAAATCTACTATTTGTGTAAAAACTGGTCCAATTATGGGTCAAACCTGATTTTTTCCTAAATTTTGGCCAAATATACCTTTTTTGTAGTATTTTGGCCAGTTTTAACTCAAATAGTGGATTTTCTGATAAATATAGATATATGGATAAATTTTACTAATGGCATCCTGCTCAGCGCCTCAAAATATTATAAAAATTATATTTTTGTACAAAATATAGAAAAAAGTCAGTTTTGAGGCATATTTGGGCTAGTTTTCACTCAAATAGTGGATTTTCTGAGACATAGGTAAATTTTACTAATAGCACCGTCCAGTACCTCAAAATACTACGAAAATTATATATTTAGACAGAATATACGAGGTGTGACAATTAAGTAATGAGACTGATCCCATAAAAACCGTATATTTAAAAATTATTCTACAACTCTGCCATCCCCTTCAAAGTAGTTCCCTTGGGCAGCTATACAACGATTCCAGCGCGTTTTCCACGCTTCGTAACATTTCTGGAACGCTTCGGCTGGGATGTCCGCGAGTACCCTCGTCGCGGTCTCTTGGATGTCCGTAACCGACTCAAAATGGGTTCCTTTGACCACCGATTTTGCTCTAGGGAACAGAAAAAAGTCATAGGGTGATATATCGGGCGAATAAGGGCCAAATTTTAGAGGCCAAATACTGGGACACGCTGAGAGCGGTGTGGCAGGGCGCGTTGTCGTGATGAAGGATCCAGTTGTTTGCGATGTCTGGGCGCACCCTGTTGACTCGTTTTCGCAATCTTTCGAGTACATCGCGATAGTAGACTTGATTTACGGTTTGCCCCAGTGGAACAAATTCTTTGTGGACGATTCCACAGCTATCAAAAAAGGTAATGATCATCGTTTTCACCTTCGACTTGCTCATGCGAGATTTTTTCGGACGGGGGGAGTGTGGAGACAACCATTGTGAGTTGTGGCGTTTGGTTTCCGGGTCGTATTGGAAAAACCAGCTCTCATCGCCTGTAACAATTCGATCAAGCAGCGTGGGATCGTTTTCCACTTGATCCAAACAGTCTTCTGCGACGGTCATTCGATGCCACTTTTGCTCCTCAGAAAAGTTCTTTGGAACCATCTTCGCACACAACTTTTTCATCCCTAAATCGTCGGTTAAAATTTGTCTGACTGTTTCACGGTTCATACCCAGTTCCGAGGCCAACATTAGAACTATCATTAATTTTGAGTGCAGGATCGTGATCAGCACATCGAATTTCTTCGGAAATGATATGTGGCGCTCTTGGGTTTGCACTCTTTTTTGTGTGGCTGTGTTACCTGTTGTACTCTACTACATACCAAATTTGACTCATTGTGTTGAAAATGTACTAATTTACATGGGAGTCCTCAGAAAATTTGCTAAGAGGACCAAGGTATGAGAGGGCTAAAAAATATCAAGCAACAAATTTGCGGATAGAGAGGTACAAATGTAAGCCATGAATGGTGCTTAATGTAATTATATTAAACATTTTTTTTTTTTCGATTTTAATAACGCGTTTGTACATACATGCTACAGGATCGTCACCTTCACTTTCCAAGATATAGCAAAACAATCCATATCTTGCGAAATTTGACACAATGTTTCAACTGCTTTTAACCCTAGGATGCATGACGAGGGTTTTTGAGGCCCGACGACTATTTTACTACTCTTTAAATCCGTGGTGTTGGGGAAAAAGGAGATAAGTCCAATTTTGATCATTTTGAGATATGTTCAGATTTCATATTCAAATATTTCTTCCGGGTCGAACGGGGTATATCATATGAAGTTAAAAATATACTAGACCAATATTCATTACGGGGTATGTCTGTATAGCTCCTTGAAAATGTACTTGTAGACGTAAGTCAACTTATCCCCTTTTGTACAAAAATATAATATAATAATAACTTGACATTATCCCATTTTGTTCGAAAATTTTTCGGATGTTTACACAGATATATCCCGTTTTGTTCTTATTCAGTCTGCATTACACTATGTAACAAGCCAATTCAACTGAAGTTTTTTCTCGGAAAATTGCAGTTTAGTGTGAATAAATGGAATAAACCTGACTATTAGTATTAGTCGTACCAAATTTGAGGGAGTCTTCCATACTTTAAATACTGGGATTAAACGTCCGAGCAAGGATACTTGGGGCAAGTGTGACAAACTAAAAATTAAAATGACCGTAACAACTGGTGCCGAAGAAAAAGTCAAGTTTCAAGAAGAGTTAGACTTACACTTGAAAGAAGCAGATGATTATTATAAGTTGAAATCTAAAGATAAGCTATTATCAGAAAGTGACCAATCGAAAAAAAACGTATATTTCGATCTACAACAGTGTCTTTCTACTCCAAAACTTTCTTCTGAAATTACCTTTTATTTAAGACAGTTGTGGACATTCAACCTAACAATCCATGACATAATCGCTAGAGGAGCTAATCAAATCGCATCATGTTTATATCAATTTCTTAATAAACTTCCAAAAGACGTTGAAGAAATTACACTTCATTCCAACTCTTGTGCCGGACAAAATAAAAATTCTCATTTGATAACAATGTATTTTTCCATATTAAAATCGCATTCAACACTTATAAAGTAATATATCACAAGTTTTTAATACCTGGACATACTCACATGGAATGTGACGGAGATTTATTGAAAAGACACAAAAACATTCCGAGACATCAATTCACCATCCCCGAAACTGGTATCAGCTAGTTCGATGCACTGGAAAAAAGCGCCCTTTCAAAGTTTTTAAAATGGACAAAACAAAATTTTCTGACTGCAAGATTCCTAAAAAACGAACTTCAAATAAAAAAAAGGATGAATCTGGAAACCCATTTTATTTGCGTGATGTCCGGGAAGTAAGAGTTGATAAAAATAATATAGGAATGAGGTATTTTAAGACTAAAATAAATGAAAATTTTAAAAGTTTATCCTTTAGGAAGCGTAGTTCTCTAGCAAATTTAATTACAGTATGTTGGTCCAGTTTCAAATTCCGAAAAGAAGAAAGTTAACCTAATGCAACTAATGTCTTATATCTCCGAAGTATTTTGAGATTTTTACAAATCCTTGCCAACCAATAAAGCTAAGGACACGTCCAGACATAGGGTCTTCTGATGATGAGGATTAATTATTTACTTTTATATTCATTTTATCTTTTGTTTATTTAAACTAATGTGAATCAATAATAAATTTGTTGGTTTCTATATATTGTTTTAATTTTAGTTCAAAAGTGTTGAAATGTGACTAATGAGATAAGTAGGTACATTTTTAGTTACTTCAAAATGGTATATGTCCCTTTTTTTCAAAATGTTTATGTTATTTACATATAAAAAGACGAAGTTCTTTTCATCCTATTCCGAAAATTCCAAATACATTAATAGTATATCTCATTCTCCCAAAATTGAAAGCTGTTTTTATATCTCGGAGGAAGAGGGCGAAAATAAGCTGACACTATGGCAGACTACCCCGTACACACATCTTAATAAAATAGATGTAACTAAAGTCAGCAACCTGTTATTATTTTTATTAAACAGTTAACATTAATCTAGGATACAACAGGAATCCAAAGTGATATGAAAAATTATTATCTTTCCGCTGTTTTAGTTTTGACCAAATCCTCCACCGATAATAAACCAATGGATTTGGAATCGATTTCAGTATTATCAGTTTGTTATCCCATATTTAACTTGTCGATAAATGATATTTATTCAAGTATTAAACGAATGAAACAAAATGACAGCTGTTGAGCAACCATGAACAAGCAATACCGCAGTAGTTTATGAAGGATGTTTTTAATGAGCTTTTAGTTTTCTTATAGTGCTAAATGTATTCACAATTAAATCAAAATTGTATAGTCTACCTACCCGGAATAATTAAATTCCTAATTCTAAAGTATGATCTGCTTTCACAGTTTAAAATTTTCAAAGGCAAATAAGGCCCTCCAATGTTGATTCAGTATCAGATCGTTATTTATTTAAAATGCGCGCTCTCCCGTCTGCCACCAAAAAAGCTTCTAACTGAAATCCGCTTAACTTGGGCGAATCCCGATGCCGGCGAAGCGGTGACCCCTCTAAAAAATGCATAGCAAAAAATACCTTCCACGTTAGTTCATAGAGCAATTTGTTACATTGTAAGTGAGTGCAAATTGTATTTCATGAATTTAAAATTAAGCGCAATTGGTTTACCTCTTTAACTTTTGATAAATTCTGGTGCGGACCAGGAACGGGGGTTGCGAAATCTAGTTACCGGGGATTGAATACACACCCGTGATTGGCAGGGGAACCTGTCGGCTTTTATCATACTCCAGCAGCACTCTACACACTGCTTATAGCCTTTATTATTCACCACACTGAAAATTATTGATTTTGCATATGAATATAGAAGCGATTTTCATTCCTATGACTGTTGATTTCTTCTACTGATTGCACCCTTAAATGTAATAAAAATTTATATTGCTCTCGGGCACGTACTCCCGCGTATCCCGATATCAAATTTAAATATAAAAAGAGAAAATCAATAGATGAAGAAAGAAGGCCAAATTGTATTATTCATGATATTTAGCGGCATCAGCTTTTGCAGATATTTTGGAACAGATACTCTCATCATAAAACTGTAAATAAAATTTCAGTTTTTACTTATAGGCACATACCCTTCTTCATATTTATACCCCATTTAGATTTATGTAAATACAGTGTGTAACAAAAGTCACGAATATTGATGTGAAACAAAAAGCAATAAGTTCTACGAAAAACGTCAAGAGGCTATTACTTTTTAACTATTTTATTAAAATTTGCCAGGTGTTTGAGCTTATTTAGCTTATTTCTTTGAATACGTTCATAAGGGGAATATGCTACCTATCGTTTAGAAATTATGAACAAATTTTCTCCAGAAACCATTTCTTTGGCTAATAATAAAACAGGGATCGCTCCTCGGAAGACCTTATCTTTGACAAAACTACTTGCTGAATAGGACCTAGTAGTGGGACATACAATAGGCCATGGGACTTATTAATACCAACCACTAGGAAAAGAAGGAGAACTAAATAAGTCGTGCTTGGAAAAAAATTAAATGGAAAATTCTAAAATTACCCGGAGGATAAAAATAGTTATCTACCGCGGTAGATGTGGTAAATGTAGATCGTGATCTGTGTTCTATAAACAAAAGGTAGAATTTTTAAGTAGCAAAGAAGAAAGTTGTCTGACTATATTTCAGTATTTACTGTTTTTTATAGTATAGAAAATTGCTGAATGGGAAATATTAAATATTTTCATAGAATGTTATGTACATGATAACAGGTTCTTTATGCTGCACGCTACCTTCCCGGAAGCTTAAAGATCATATCTTAAGGGGTACATATATTCATTTTGTAGATTTTTAATTATAAATACAAATGACGCTCAAACATTTTTTGTAAATGTTGTCATTTCATGTTCCGAAACTTGTTTCAATTAAGTCACTACAATCGCTTTATAACGATGGCCTCGAGCGACAATTTTCACGAAGCGTGACAAAATCACTTAATTTTTACGTTAATTACCTACATTAATAACTTTTCTACTTATTCGTATAAGTATAGGGTGTTCCAAGATTAGAAACACACAAAGTTTAATGGAATGCTCTTCAGGTAAAAATAAGCAAAAATGTTTATAGAACGACTTACCTTAGCCAAAAATGCTTGTTTTAAAAATTATAAGGTTAATTTTGAAATGGTATTTCATTAGTATATCGACGACTATGAGAATTATATCTTAATCTTAATAAATTTGGCACATGTTATAAGGCTGCAGGAAACAATAAAAAATATCTTCAAATATTTCATTTCCTGCATTAGGTATGACCTCCTCATTTTCAAAATATATTCCCCGCCTAAGGATCTTTTAAGCAAATTAATTCCATTTCAGAATGATCTATTGTTTCCGTATAAAAACACCTGACAAAATATTTAAAAGATACTGTCACAAATATAGGCGATATGACAAGATTACTGTGAATTGTATAACATTTTCCTAAAGTTCTATCACAATTTTTTTCCGAATGTATTTCAATAACCTTTAAAATAAAATAAAAGAACAATTGCCAATATTAAAATATAGAGAAGAAATATTGTAAAAAGGGTAAATATTAATTACGTAAATAACAATTCACATTAAATTAGTCACATTTCAACACTTTAGTCGTTTCAGAATTTCATATAAATTTTCTAAAAGTTTTGTATTTTCTGTATGTTTTATTTATTCCATTTACTAAGAAGCTACACGAAAAAACACAACTGACGATGCACAAATAGCTAAAATCTATCTAACGTAGCTATATTTATGTGTTAGTATTTGTATTATTTTATTTCTTCAATGTATCAGATACGTGTTTACCAATTAATAATATTTAGACACATAATTTTTATGATTTCTACTATTCTTTATATTTTACTGGTATCGTAGTGAACAAGGACTCCACATCAAAGCTGACCAAGATGTCTGAGTCACTTATGGTCACAGACATTGGAATATCCACGAAATGTTTTAAAGTCCTTATGTGGTGAGCTTAGTTGCCTATGTGAGGTCCTATCAAAGCCGCTAAGTGCTTCGCCAGTGCATAAGTCGGAGTCCCGACTGTATTAACTATAGGAAGCAAGGTTTTGAAGTAACTCATTGAACGTGGGGGACGACTATCGGAAAGTTGCAGGCTCTTGGTAACTTGCTGGTCCTAGGAACTCTCCTTGAGTAACTTAAGGTTATGTTTTTCACTCGACGTTGGATCTTATGCTAGCAACACTTATAAATATCTGGAGTTTGAATCCGTTGTAATTTTTCTTCAAAGCACTTGGTGTTCAGAACAACCGTCAATCTTTCCCCATTATCTCATGACCCAAAGTCTACATTAGATAAAAGTATAATATCTCATATACTTTATTGAAACCACGTCCAAGTCGTTACGTCTGATGGCTCTGTTGTGGAACAATTATAGATTCTATTAACTGTTGCAGACTTGACAATGTATCTTAAGTGGAGGTATTTCGGTCCAGTCTCGACAACAACATAGAAATGCTGGACTAGACAAAAGACATGCCCTTCTTCGTGGTAATGTTTCAAATCTTTTAGTTGTGTGGCAAACTTTAGACACAATTAGAACTCTGCCTGTTGATTTCGGTTCTTGTAGCTCCCACTAAGTAGTGACCATGCTAAATAACTAGGGTAGGAGTGGGGTGAATGATTCCGCTTGGCATTGCATAACAACTCGAAAAATTATATAAATATTTAAGTTTAAATATATTGCTCCTTGGTTTGATGTTATCTTACCCATTGTAAGATAGCTATAGCTGGAGTTATATAGACTCAATTGTGTCCGTTCAAAAACGGTTTCTGAAGTATTTAATTTAATTTGTAGTAAAAAATGTGACATTAATTTGTATACAATATCTAAAGTCAAGGAATCTACATACAATAATTAGGTACTATATAATTCAACATTTTCGCTTGATGACATAGAAGCTAGGTATATAAGAGAAATATCTGATTTAATTAATTGTTTTCCTGGACTTAATTACCTTTTTATTTACAATTACTTTATATTTTATAAAATTGGCCACTACTGCAACTTTCGCACGACTTATCAGCCTTAATTAACAGTTAACTCCCTTCTGTCTTAGTGGCGCAAATAATGTCTCATTTAAAGAAACAATACCGTCTGCTGTGTGGAGAACAATTGATTCCAACGGACAAAAAACATCGCAGTTTACTTGTAGTTTAACCTTTTCATTAATAAATTGACTGCTCCATTTCCTTCAAACTTTATCTGCGGAACTAGTTAACTCAGACAAAGAATGTTGTTTTACTTTTTTTCTTTGTTCTAGGTAAGTCTTAATTCTGTCGGAGTGCGTGAACCAGACCTGATTGAGGTTGAATTAATTAAAATAGTTTGAGAGCTCCCGGTTGGATGGGATTGAAACAGTTTTCCGCTTCGAGGATGCGAATGGTATAATGACGTGTGGGTCGATCAGGTAATCTGTTACATTATTCACTTAGCACATGCCTCCAGTACATTTTACTGCATGTATGAAATTGAGTCATTAATTTTGTAAGTTTCAAATAACTGCGAAGAAGCTCACCTACCGAACGAGTAAATCTGTGCTTGCGATGAAAGTATTCGAATTATATAAAAAATTGGTGCCCGTTAGATACGATTGTAATTTCATTGCCTTTAACGACATCAGTATAGTAAAGTGTAAAGTATGATATATTGACTAACTTTTCACGAATATGAATACCAACATATTCTTACAGAACTTTTTCTAGAATTACCGGGACATAACGTCATACGAGGATTATAGTGTTCTATATTCTAGCTTTCAATTATTTTTTCTTTGTCATTTTTTGGCTTCTCGAACTGAAAGAAATGTGCTTTATTCTTTATTAGAATTCTATATGTCATTATAAAACCATTGTATACTATATGTGACAGTTAAACAGGTGAATATTGGATATAAAACGCGTACTACTAGCACAGTTGTATAGTGACTATAAACCTTATTCTTTATTAAATTATTGTATAACTAGTATACAACGTTTTTTATACTCTACGAAATAATAGCAATATAACTGTTATTAAAGTGTTCCATATCGTTATTAGAACATCTAGTACTGGTTATAAGTTTTATAATAATAAATGTATTAAACTGTTGTATACTCTGTATGAGTTAAAAACATATGTCATTAAGTTTTCAGAAATTTTATTGGATAACTGTAATTACAAGCTAAGGTTCTAATGTAAACATACATAAAACATACTTTTAAGCATTAAAAATGATGACAAATCGCTCCCAAAACTGTCCAGTTTATTTTCTTAGCAACGATGCACCCGTATTTTCTTGTATTACATGAGAATTTGCACTATAACTCTTCCACCTTAAGAATGAAGCATCCCCAGAAAGGTTGAGCTTCTTTCCATATAATTTTATTTCCTCTGGTTGATTGACTTTATACCCATGCTCTTCTTTGTCACCGTTAACCTTCTGTTCCTCCATCTTATGTAAAACTTAACGTCAGCGGTTTCTAAAAGGGCATACAAAATAATATTTTTTAAGATTTAGACAAGATTTACATTTGAAAAATCAAAACAATTACAAGCCATAAAACAGTTAGATACTTACATGATTTTCCATTTTACACAACGCGATATGATCATGTGCCTATGCTGTCTATTTTCATCAAACTAGACGTGTAATAGTCGTAAATCGATGCACAGCGGACTGTCGGAAATTTTACGATCATAACCGATTATGCACCGAGAGTCTTTATATAACAAATCTTCCCTTCTATACAATTGGAACATAAAGTCTATAACACATAATAATGTATAAGTAATTCATTATAACCATTATTTCATAGATGCATAAGGTGTATTAAGCACATTCCTGTTAAACTCATTGAATAATGAGTATGGAGATGATTGCTTTTTTTAATAAAAGTTGTATATTTGTTATAAAAGTTTTAATATGCGCTATACACATTATTCTAGATAAACAGTTTAATAAGCCCATTTCTTTCAGTGCGGTCCCTTCTCCAGCCACTCTTTTTTTGAAAGGATGCTTGATGACTGCCCACCTGCATCCAGGGCTTCTTGGTTCTTAGTGCTTGAATGCTAATGCCTTTTCAAGTACTTGTTACTTCTGCTATGTGTTTCACTCTCAGGCTCAGAGTGATGAATTTCTACACAGTTCTAGATTTTTTGTTCCTGGATTCTTTGATAGCATTTGAATGACCCAGGTTTGTCTTGCTGTTACTGATGATAGGTTAGTAGAATTCTTTTGCGCGATACGCAATTTGGGGCACCACCGTTTTGAAAGCTGCCGTTTTTCTTCTGTGATCCCAATATTAGTTGCCCTTGTCAAAAATATATTTACAAGTAGTTGTTCATCAAAAATTCTCTGAATACTTTAAGATATAATGATCATTCGTTTTATCGTAGATAAGTTTACTAATTTGGGAATAGGGTACCATATTGTACACCAATAATTTTTTGGATGATCTCTGGTAATCTAAAAAGTCCTTCGACTGATGGTATGTCATTCAAAATTTTAACAAGTGGCACAAGAGACCAGATTTCTACATTTCTCACATAACACTCGATGATATTCCGAGTATTTGTGTTCGATTATAACAAGTTTTCCGGCTTCAGTTGAATCGAGAAAACTTAGAATGGTAAAAGATGGTATAGAGTTTCTGTTTTGTAGAATACAATTTTCGGGTCACAGGATCAGACGTTCTACATCAGGATTTTCTTTTACAACACCTTTGAGCTGCCGGGTGGTTTGCGCCTTATTTAGAAAATGAGGTTATGTATAATTTAAAAACAATTTTCCTATAATTCACACTTCCAAGTATTTGTGTCGCATGATGGTAATCATGATGGTGATCATGATGGTGATCATGACGGTGCAGGGGATGTACTGGCACTACTCATTTTCATAAAAATCCTTTCCAAAAAGTCGAGAAACCGGTATATTTTTTCCTAGTTTCTTCGTGTCACGTTTTAACCTAACGGATATAGAACAAAAACACTTTACTAGTGTTTTACTCACTGAACCAGACAACAATATAGCACTGAGATATAGACCCAAATATATTATATAGAACAACTTGCCATCTAAAAAGCACAATAAGTTACCCAATGGATATTAAACAGCTTAACACAGAAAACTTGGATTTGGAACATGTTAGTTACAAGAAAGCGCTGGATAAAAAACAAGCGAGTTTTTTTTATTCTATTAATTAATCTTTAATTTTCAAAAACACAATTAAATAAACTACCAACCAGCGCTTCCAAATAATGCTAGAAAATAATTTGGAATCCACTACTACTAATTGTTTGTACATAAGTTTCAACTTTAAAACCAAATTCTTAATAAGTATTGGGCGGAATTATAAAATTTAAAGTCTGTTTTAAAGAGAATTGTAAAAGCTTTCAAAAGAAATATTACTCAACCCCCAACGCCATTTAAATATTTTGGGGTGATGCTTATCCTTGCTTGGGGAAAGTGGCGGAGTCAAAGATACCAGCAAAAAATGTCCCCCTTTAATCTAAAATCGACGGCTCTTGGCGTTTTTCTAAAATCTTGACGCAGTTCCTGAAAATGGTTCTGTTTCATTTTCATTTGACCACCCTGTATATGAGGAGTACAGTTGCTGGATTACGTAGATCCACGTATCATAAATGGGATAAGTATGGCATCATCATCTTTTTGATAACGGCGTTAGGTTTGGAGAACGTGGTGGCCTTGCATTAGGGTTATCTCTCCCAATCCATGAATTGGAGAATACATTATTTAAGTAATCCCTGACACTTAATCTCCAGTGTGCGGGACAACCGTCATTTTGATATACAATAGGCTTGTCTTCATTGAAAACTGGTCTCCACGTTTCGTAGGCCTAACTCCGCTAGATTTTTACGTCTGGGGGCTGGCCAAAGAACTTATATACGCCATGGAAGTTGAAAGTAGGGAAGATTTAGTCTAACCCATTGGAGCGGCTTTCGTCTGTATTAAAGATGAAATACGTCTACGTACCACTACGATAGAAATAAGTCTAGGATGTCGCGCGTGCATATGCAACGGAGGTCAGCAATTCGAGCAATATTTGTAATTATTAAAGAAATGATTAAAAAAGAATTTTGATTTTTAATTTTAAGTCCGAGGAACGTTAGAACCCAATGTAAGGAAGAGACAGATGATGAATTCTACTGTGCAAGAGTGAGATAACAGTATTTACCTGCTTCGCGCGTCTTATTGGCGCAAAGACAAGTAGTGTTTATCCCGAATATCGAATATCAGCCTAATGTGTTCCGATACACAAATTAAGCGAATTAGTGAAGTTATTAAAAGGTTTTTATGGGATGTTGCATACCGTTGGAAAAGGGAGGAGATAGACTAGAGAAATTTTGAAAGGATTTCGAAGATCAGGACTGCTTTTAGTTTTTTTTATTGCAACTTAAAGTTGAGCATCAAATTTTTTTTTACCTATTCCAAAAATTTTGTGAGTTAATAAAATGACAATTAGATGTTATTTGATAGTAATTTTGAATTTTATAGAACCACACAACAGTAAACATAAAAATTAAAATTAAATTTGGAGGTTATACCAATATTTTTTTTTAATTTGACTTTAAATACCTACTGAATTTTTGGATTTTTCAAAACAACAGTGAAAAAGTTGAAATAAAAAACTCATGGAGCCAAGAGTGAGCTATTGGGGCTAAAGAGATTGCAAATCACTCCTCCTTTCGGCCAATTCAGTTTGGCAAACAATGCACCAAACACCCTGTATGTTAATACAAATTTTGTAAAAAAACTGTTTAATAATTTATTAAATTGAATGATTTTGTTCTTAAGAATTAGTAGCAAAACATCCTATGTAAATCTGTATTTTCAAAACTTCTTCAGTTGATAATTTTCTTGCACGATTAATAATTAATAATTAGTTAAACTAATATTTTCCAAAACTACAATGAATCTGGTTCTAAATTTTACTAACAATTTTTCTTTTTACTACAAAAGACGGAACAAAAAAGATGACGGCGCGTCATTTACAGCTTCTCCGAGTTTATTACCTTTTTTGTGTACATAATAGTAATTATAATGTTACAACATTATTTTAAGGTTTTGTAAGCCTTGTATCTGTAAGCAGGTGCCTTTACCTATTATAGGCAAGACATATGTCCTACATTATACCAATTAAAAAAGATTACCTAACTTAACGAGGCATAAGGTGATTCTCTCTTTTTAAAGTTGTAATTTCTAAAGTAATTAGCCAGATATGAAGTCAAGCCAGTTAATGTTTTTAGAAAATATTTTAAAAATTTACTCCTTGATTGACTTTATTTTTGTGATTCCTACTCAACATGATTTATATACGTTCATTTCCAAAACATTAGAGAAATGTTTTACATATTTAATCTATTTTTCAGTCTTAAAATGCAATCCTTAACTCACCTAGTAATACTTGAGTAAACCTGCTTAAAATTTATTTATTTCACAAATTCAACATTTTAAAATGGCAAAAAAATATAATGGCAAATGATTCTTGGTTAGAACTAGCACCTTCCGCTCATGTTGAAAGGCATTTCTTTGGAGCTATTCTGTTACAAGCAACGTAAAATTAAGCTATAATTTTATTACAAGCCTTATATGTCACGGTTTAGTAAACAAGATGATATAAAGTTATGCATTTATATTTGATTTGAAAATAGATAGGATAGGTATATACAATTATCATTTATATTTTCATTTATAATAAATATTTTTTATACATTTACATATGTTTCTTGTTTATAAATTGAGTAAAATTTGGTTTTGTAAATATAAACTTTCGACCACTATTACCTGATTTAAATTTAACTTGATTTCAAATCAAGTTAAAACAAGTACTTTAGAAATCAAGACAAGTCGGGAATCTCTAGAAGTAATTTTAAAATCAATTAAGTAAAAAAAATTCCAGTATGTTTTTGAGCAAGTAACTTTTCTAATAATTGTTATTTATATATAAAGACACGCAGAGATTGTTTGCGACTGAGTCCACCTTTAATAACGAGCGTTCAAATAAAAACGTGGTCGAAGTTAGCTCTGACACATTGGACGTAGGGAGTAGCTTATAGCGACCAACTTAACCTTATTTCTCAACGAGCTGTATAGCAGCTGTCAGTTTCAATAACGTTAATGACTATATAACTTTATTTTAAAGAATAATCGTGATAACAATAACAAACAATTAAAGGAGCTGCGGAAAGTGTCCCCCTCCTTGTTATAACAATAAATTAAAGCATTTGTGATAAAACACGTACATAAGTTTTTGGCGCATTGTCCATTATTTGTTGGACATTTTCTTTTAATTCTTCAGTCCGCTTTTTAGGTCGGCCGCTTCCTTCTTTTCTTGTTACACTGCCCGTTTCACGAAAAACATTAACACAACGCTGAACTGCACTTTGAAAAATTTTGTACTCAACAACGCCGGGAAATTGATTTTGAAATTCTATGAAACATTCCTCAATAGAATACTTCCATATTCCAAGGACTCTATGATAAACACTTTTTGTTCTTGAGAAAACACCATTTTAAACGCTTTTTAAAACGAAAATATTCAAATTGATAGCGGCGATATAGCGCTTTGACAGATGACGTTTAAGTTCATTTGCTATACGCTACGCCCTACGTCCAAATTTTCAGAACCAACTTGACCACGTTTTTATTTGAACGCTCGTTATAATTAGACGTTTGGACATTTTACCAGAAGGAATATCTAGCCTTGACATTATTACATTTTCTAGGAACTTTTTCCATTTTTTTTTTTCTCAAAACTATTACCTGTAGGATTATTTTCCTTCTAAAGTATTTGTTTATTTTTCAAAATACTTAAAGAAATTGCAGACCTTGGAATTCCGTATTCCCGGACCAAACTACTGCAGGGATCAAAGAGGAATGGGAATAATTTTGTTTACGGAACCAAGTGACGTAATGAGGCGGTAGCGGCAAGGTGATCTGCGAAGTCCCAATTAATGAGTCCGTCTATAAATCAGCACCTTCTGCTTAGAGCAGCCGTTAACCACTGAGCCATCTTGCCTGTCAAACGCAGGACTACCTTATGATATGTAACTCGTGTTAGCGCGCCTTCTTGTACGCCAGCCGCCATTGTAAACCCCAAATCTTGGTGATTTATACGGGACGTAATAATTACTTTATCTTAGACAAGACCTGGGGGCATGATGTTGAATACCTACTTGATATAAAAGGCCTGTCTAAGTACCAAGGGTTCTGTAGTAATTTCCTTAAACAGTAGAAGTTAAATTCGGTGAGCTTGCCTTTAACTGTTACGTTTTTTATACTATACAGGGTGTTTTTGAAATATGTCCGTTCCTTGAAAAGGGTGATAGAAGGCACACAAATGAGCAACCTTTATTAAGCAACTGATGGTATAAATGCTTCTGTGTTCGAGAAAATTAATTTTAGAAAATTATCCATAAAAGTAAGCCGACCCTGTGCATCTTGTGCACGTGCACAGAATGCTTTGGACTCGCTACATGCGTGAAGTGTTTCTTTAATTGGCTGACGTTCCATGTGACTTTATATACGGCCCGTTACCGTAATAGACGTCAACCTAACAGTAGAACAGTGCGAAAGGCAGTTCAAAGGTTATGGGATACCGGGAATGTCCATCTGGCATTTGAAGGTTGTGGTCGGGAAAGGCCGCAACATGTTTTCGACAACGAAGAAAACATCATAAACCTCGTCGAGGAAAATACAAGGCGCAGTATTCGCGACATTGGCGACAGTAGCGTGTACTACGGGAACAATTATTACACCCCATGTGTTCAGGAATTATATAACGATGATTTTCAGCCCTGTGAGCACAAGATTTCGATTTTACAAGCAGGGGGCTTTTTGCGGATGAATGTTGTTTTACTAGAAACGGCATACTAAAATTTCATAACATTCACTATTGGTATGATGCAAATCCTCACGTTGTACAAAGTAACGGTTTTAGTGAATGTGTGGTGTGGTGTTTTAGGTGACAGATTACTCGGTCGGATAGTATTACCTGCACATTTAAATGGTGCTGCTTATTTAGAATTTTTAACAAACGTCTTGCTGGATTTGTTGGAAGATATCCCTTTACAAATTCGTACCCAAATGCATGATGGTGCGCATCCCCATGTTTCTCGTGCAATTTGTGAAGTTTTACATACCAACATTTCTGAAAGGTGGATAGGACGAAATGGCCCTGTTCGGTGGCCAGCATGAAATCCGGACATGAACCCTGTGGACATTTTTGTTTGGGAGTATATAAAACAAAATGTGTACCGAACGCCTATTATCGATGCAGCAGTTCTTCAGCAGCGTATTTTTGCTGCAGCTAATGAAATTTGACAAATTCCATGAGTATTTGCACCTATGCGGACTAATTTTGACTCTTGTTTGGAAGCATGTTTATTAGCACATGGAAACAACTTTGAACAATTTGTGTAGAGCATATCGCCTATTGTTAAGTAATTCGTTTATTTTTGTGTTAGTTTTAAACGTGATTTGAATAAATTTCAGCATTTTAGAACACAAAATTTAAACTGTCAAAACAACCATCAGCGCTTTCACACTGCGACGCGCGGCAACCTCGATATCACAGCTACAGCTGGCTGCCGCACCATCAGTTGCTTAAAAAAAGTCGCTCATTTTCGTGAATTGTATCACCTTTTTCAAGGAACGCAATTATTTCAGAAACACCCTGTATATCAAGCTTGGTATCCACTGATCGATTTGGAATTTGGAAGGTACCATTTGGAGTAAGACTTATTTTTCAGTATTATATTGCAAATATTTTATCGTTTTGTTTTTCTTATCGTATCTTTTTGGCCAGCCACGTTAAAATGGAATCTAAAATAATCTAGTAGAATTTTTAGTTTTTTATCTATTCTAAAAGATTTCGGAACTTTATATTATCGATGTAACTTTGTTTTGGAAATGATTTAAGTTTGTGTAAATAAACAGAAAAATAATTATACATATTATGAAAAAGCATCTAAACAAGATTCGAAGTGATAAATAGATCTTATTAAATAACTTTAATAAATTATAATTAAAATAAATTTTTATATTTTATGAATATAAAAAAAATTGAATTTTTTGCAAGTGGGTAACATTACCTCAAATGTGAAAGAGCGTCTTCCTCTTCTAGAGTTAATAGAATTTCTTATAGCTGTCTCGCATTGTCAATTTCTTTATGAATTAATTCGCGACCTCGCTTTATGAGAAAATTGAACAAGTATAATACATCATCAAACCTACTGTCAAATAATTTCATGAATTTATTCATGAAGTTCTTCACGAATGTTCGAATTTCTTCATGAAGTTCAGAAATACCAACAAAAATACTGAGGTTAAGTTAATTGTTCACATGTTTACTTCAGCACGTTTTTATAATGAGTGATATTTGGAGTGGCAAAGTGCGATAATATATTTTTTATGACAATTTTCAACTTATTCAAGAAATTATATTTGTTTTTTTTACTATGGCTTATATTTCTGTTTCAAATAAATTTACGAAGTTTGAATAAATAAGAAGAATGAATTGATGAATTCAGAAAGAACATTAATAATAATAATAATAATTAATAATAATAATAATAATAATAATAATAATAATAATAATAATAATAATATTTTTAGGTTTAGATTTAGACCGTTTCCACAACTCGAGAAAAAAATATTCTTTTATGGCGCTAATTCCTTATTATATTAAAAATAATTCAGGGGGATGCTACTCGGATCTGGTGTTGGTTACAATCATTTCCTTTGGTGGGGTAGTAGTACGGGGTGTATATTTATATATTTTCCGAGCGTGCATGTGGCACCGTTCCCACAACTCGAGAAAAAAATATTCTTTTATGGCGCTAATTCCTTATTATATTTAAAATAATTCAGGGGGATGCTACTCGGATCTGGTGTTGGTTACAATCATTTCCTTTGGTGGGGTAGTAGTACGGGGTNCAAAATCCATTTGTATAGGAATGGTCACAATTTTTACTTAAAAACTAACACTAAACATTACCTACACTGAACATTACCTACCATCGAAAAACTCTTGCAAACTATAAAAAACTTTTCTCGTAAGATAGTCCTTTAAGGACCTTTTAAAAATTGATATGTTATCAATATGTTTTATCGAGGTAGGCAACATATTAAAAATTTTCAAACCCAAATAACTGGGAGAGTTGTATGTTAATACATATTTACAAGGCGGTACGTGAAAATTGTCCTTAGACCTTGTATTCTTTTGGTGAATAGATGTATTTAAAATAAAATTTCTTTTATTCTTAAAAACAAAAACACAGAGCTCGAACAAATATAGACCAAACACAGTTAAAATTTTAAAATTTTTAAACAATTCTCTACAGGAATAATTAACAGGTACACCAGCGAGACATCTAATAATGCGTTTCTGTGCTACAAACACGTCCATAGTGTGAGCACTTGGTCCCCAAAAGCATATGCCATATCGCAACCTTGAAGATACTTGTGCATGGTAAACCATGGTAAGGTGCTCTTGAGAGAGGAGGGTGCGTATATTTCTTAGTAAGAAACATACCGAATTCAGTTTAGAAGCTAATTGAACACAATGCTCTTTCCAACCGAGACACTCGTCAATTGTTACGCCCAAGAACTTTATTTTACTATCAAACGATAGTGATTCTGAGCCATTTAATGCTATGCTTAAAGGGTTACAATATTTTTGTCTGTTATGAAATCTTATCACATGCGTCTTTTCTGTATTAAGATAGAGATCATTAGAATTGTACCAATTTTTTAAAATCTGCAGAACTTCGTTGGATTTACGTTCTAACTGTACATCTTCTTTATCCGAGATTAATAACGACTGATCATCTGCATACATAGTGAATTTTGCATCAGTGGTAAGAGAATCCAGTTCATTTGTGTAAAGCAAAAAGAGCACTGGACCCAATACAGAGCCTTGAGGCACACCCACATCTATACCTCGATATTCTGAGTTTACCATCTGTATCCCCGTGTTATCAACATGCCTTAAACTAACAAATTGCAAACGATGACTTAAAAAGGATTTTATCCAGTCCAATGCTGTCCCTCGTATACCATATGAATTAAGTTTATCTAGTAGCTTGTTATGATTGACGCAGTCAAATGCCCTGCTGAGATCACAAAAGATCCCAACAGGGCATTCACCCGCTTCCAAGAACTCCAAAACCCTTGTGTAGAAATTATGTATTGCTGTTTGCGTAGACTTCTTTTATTCATTAATAAATTCTCAATGTAAAACAGCTATTATACAAACTGCGAATCGTTCTTTAAGACAGAATTTTAAAATTAAAAAAAATGCTTTATCTTCTAAACCAACGAAAATATTAAAACAACATTTTCTGTGCACAAAACATTAACTATTAGCTCAGACCAGAGACGTATATATGCAATCTGTTAATATTTAAAGTTCATCCTGTATAAAAGTAGGATTCATTTAAATAATTTTACAACATAAGGCATTCATGAGCCTCAATATTATTTTCGATGTTTTTCTTTCATAGCTGTGAATATGCATTATTTTTTCATGGATTTCCAAAATAAATTTAATAGATATGGCATTAAAAATTTTCATCATCAATTTGTTAATTTTGAATTCTGAATTTTTTAAACCTTATCATCGAAGAGCATAAACATGTATGTTGCCATTTTTATCGAAACCGAGGTAATTCGAAAAAGGGTCTTTCTTTGCTACTTTTAAAATACTTTTTAACTAAGGATATTGCGAGAAGCAACTACTCTACGGGCTACAGCTCCACCCAGCATTGAAACTGATTATGGTCTGGATGGGGCTATAGTAAACAGAGTAGTTGTTTTCCAAGTTCATTTCGTCTAGAAAGGTACAGAGTAACAATTTGTACCGAAAGGCATTGAACGGCATTAACAATTAAGAAAAGTTATATTTCACTCAATACCTTTAAAATGTTTTTTCACCATATCTCCGCCACTGGGATAATCTATAAATAATCGGTGCAGCTTCATTTGGATCTTGTTAGCCATTTTAGAGTTACTTAAAAATTACGTCTTTGTGATGCACCTTTGTCACTGTATTTTTTTGTATAAAACTTTTTGCTTACAATGATGTTTGCTATCTCTTGTTTCAGTTTGGTAAAATATTTTAGAATCTGTATCTATCTAATATTTTTGGATTTCGTATGTTATCTAGATCAAAAATACATTGTGCAACTCTGCTCATTGCCAGTAGGTATTACAGTTTACAACTGAACTATAAATTGGGTAATGGGAACAATCGTTTGTAAAATCCTTCTTTATTGGACCGATATTTTACTGATTCTCGACAGGGTTTTGTAAGTGACCGCGGAATCGGCCAGATATCAATGTCTCCATTCTCGCGCTCACAGAAAAAGCTCTTGGTCTGAGTAATGGATATTAATTCCGAGGTCTCTAGCTGGGCCTCCGGAGGGTCGTTTGGACTCCTGGCGGTTATTATAACGTGGCCTGGCTCGTTATCAGGAACAATCGCCCCGGGACACCGTTTGCTTGACCTGAATGTGCGCTTAGCTTTTACAAATGTTCCAAATGGATTAAGTATCCTATTTATGAGATACGCAACTATATCGCTTTTTTCCTGGGGTCGGTTTAATTTACATTAAATCTTGTTTGCTCGTATTTTATCTTGATTTGATTTGTCCACATCACGCTGGTCTGCACGTATAAGGACGAAGCCCTATAACTTCGTAAAAGGGATACCTATACCTTTTTCCCTATTCTTTGTTTCCGTAGAAATCTTTTCAAAGAAGCGAATTTTGTCTCTAAATTTATAACTATCCAGTTCAATATATGAAAGAATTGATAAAAGATAATTATATGGAAGTTTACATTAGTTTAAAAAGAATATTTCCTTGTCATCTTCTGAACTAAAATATGTATATCAATAAACTCTTAGAGATGATTTTTTTTCATAAAAATAAATGAAAAATAAAAAAATATTTAGAAAACAAGCTTTTATTAAAATGCACTAAAATGAAAAGAATAAACCAAGAAGTTCATAAAACCCATAATGTTGTGTAAACCCCAAACCCACAAAAGGGTTGAATATGGCTGCTCTATAGAAGTGTCATCAGCAAAAGTATGATAAATAGACACTTTACAATGTATAATCAATAAGTTTATTTTCTTATACGATTTAAAAGCTTATATGTGCAGTTAAATAGAAACTTGTAATAAACAAAACAAATTTCGTTAATAGAAATAAATAAAAAAAAAACATTGTTAAAAAACCGTTAAAGATATAGGCTTCAAATTTAGTAGAATCGGTCTACAGTTTACTCATAGTAGCCAATCTCTCTAAAATTTGAGCAAAAACTAGTGAAGTTGGATAGGATAAAGAATAACCTTCTTTTACATATTTTAATGATTCACTTCCAAAACTGTTATGCCTTTAATTTTGCGTAGTTTAAAACATAAAAATAGGAGCATTGTTAGCAACGAAACGCAGGTGATAATCAGAATATTAGAAAGTTTTAAATGAATTCGAATTTATTTGAATGAAAAGTTAATAGGGATTCAATCATTTCGTAATTAGGTATGTAGATACTTTTAATATTTGAGAAATTAGAACAAAATAATTAAATTTTATATCTGTAATCTGTTGCTGACGAGTGCTTAATACTGTCACAGTTTTTGCCCAAGCGATAAAAAGGTATGTTGGAAATGGCTACTCCAAGTCATTCAAAGAAGATCTCTTTAATGTCAAATAACTTTCTTTGGCAGTTGATATCATTCTGACGTCATAGGTTTATGAAACATAACGCAAAAAAGGTTTAAGCAACGTGACAAAACGACAATTCCTATTTACTAATTGACTTGTTTTAACGTTTTTGTAAAAACGTAACACAAAATAAAATAAGAATTTTTTGCGTTACTTCTGCGACGCACTGTATAAATACTCGTATTAATTTTATATATATGTTTTATTATTAGTTTAATTTCTTTTAATAGAATTTTAGGAAATATTTTTAAATTTATTTTAATTAGTTTAATATCTTTAAAATAAAGCACCCTTATTAACTGTTTGTTCTCTCAACGTTTCCCTCAAATTTTATTAAAAAGCGAAGTAGGGGTATTTCCCTGTGCTGTTTCAAATCCACGATTATCTTTACCGGGACACGGAATTGACCAGTTTTTCATCCAGTCGTTATCATGCACCGAAATAAAGGATCAAACAGTCGAGCAGTTTACTGGGTTGCTGACTGTCGATATATCAGCAGAGAGAATTTTACTCGGAAATAAAAATGCACGTTTGGGATTTCATTCCAAAACTAGTTGGTTAAATTTTATAAAATAATTTAATGGTGTGAGTCTAAATAATATATGTATTCTTTTTTTAATTTATATGAGTTCTCATGAAATACTTTATTGTTAAATGTTCTTTACGAAATATTAAATTTTAAAATTAAAAATTTGTTTCGAAAATTATGTCTAAAGAGATATTTAGCCTATTTTCACTGTTTGGTGATACATTCTTTACATTCCTTGATAAAATCTTGCCATGTAATTTAATTATTTCTCTTTTTATAATTTTTAGACTACAGATACACAGCAACACTTTAGTGTTTAATATTTAGAGTATACAGGGTGTTTTTGAAATAAGTGAGTTTCTTGGAAAGGATGATAGAGTGCACGAAAATCCTTGAAGTCAACTTAATTCAAAATTCTTCCATAGCACAACATACCAATTTTTTAGGCGTATATTTTTCTTCTTATGAAAGAAAACCCCGACAAACAGAATGTAAGTTAATCCATAAGTCTAGTTAATTCAAATTTAACTCTATATATAATCTTACTTAATACTTATATTTGCTGCGTTATTATTTACACATTTAATTTTAAATTAATGTCATTTGAATGTTACTATTAATTTGAGTGTTGAATTAATAGGTGTGCATCACAATTTTTTTCAGTTTTCTTTTTCGGAATTTTTAGGTGCTTGTATTAAACAAATTCACAAAGTTTACAAAAATTCATGGCCTGTAACGTCACTCCACTTGCTTTCAGTAACCAATAAAATAAATGGCGTCTAAAAGTTATCCGTCGATATTTCCAATTTCATTCCAATCACTTAACGCGTTCATGTAACGTCTGTGTCAATCGTCATATTACCAAGTTCAAAATTTAATTTCAACGATTAAAATTTTTTTTTTAATACGACATAAATAAATTGACAATCCATTTAATGTTTGTTTCTCGCAATAATGAACATTTTTTATTGGTCGATTATGTAACGGTAATTTTGAAATGCCCTAAAATTATATCAATATTTCAAGAAAAAGATAAAAATCAGAATTAGAAGCAATTTCCTAATTTGATATAATATAATACAATTGTAACAGAAATTCAATTGTTAGACTAGTGGGAGATCCCCATTGTAACATGTACAGAAATTATAGGTAGTAGGTAGTTTCACAAGACTAGAAGATCTATAATATTCCCGTGAATAAAATCGGTTTGCTTGGCGTATGATGTCACGTGGAGAATGATTTAATTGGTTTATTAATCTAATAAATAAAAAATAGCATTTTTAGAATATTTCTTAGATTCTGACATATTTGGCAACGATTTACTAGGTACGACTGTTTCATTAATCATTCGGTGACTTTTATATTTTTTTTAATTTAGTAATTCCTGGATCAAATTACGAATATAGTCAGATGTTTTAAAAGCCTTCCACAATCCAAACACGTTTTGTGTTAAATATTTACATCCGCAAGCTTCAATGCAGATATTTTATATTTTCAAATATTTGTAAATGGGACAATGCATTTCAGTAAGTAATTATTAATAGACAATAATTTCAATCAATCACAGAAATCATAAGTTTATGTAGATTATAGATACATATAATTTAAATAAGGAAGTTACTTCATTAAAGGACGCATGCGATATGAAGGCATGAAGCTACAAAGATAGATTAGAATTATTATCGGCATTCTCCATCAATCCGGTACGGACAATCTACAAAAGTCGCTATTTACTCTCCACGTGACGTTATAATAAGATCGTGAGTATGCGCAGTATCGTATTTCTAGTCTTTGTATTATAATTACATAATCTACGGTCTGCTATGGACGATGATCTACCGTTGTCATAGTTTTTGGACTTTTACTCATGAACTGCAACACGTAATACAACACGAAAAAGTTTAACAAATAAAAAAGTTTTGAATGAAAATGGCCAAGCCAAATTTGTAAAATATGTTACTCCTCAACGTCTAACTTTATTGGCAGTTGGAAGCATTTGACAAGGTAAAATTTTAAGTCGTTTTTTTGTTTATAACTTCTACAAAACTTCACTAATTTAAAATTGTTGGTACTACCGTATAGAGAATAAAATTATCTTTAAAATTATACAGCTAGCAGGTGAGGTTATGTTGACAGCTAAGGGCGTGACCCGGCAACTTATGCGAGAGAGAGGCAGCATATTATTATTCAGCAGACCATATTCGCATTCAGGAACAACATATCTTAGTAACCTCTAACTACAATTCAATGCGGGAACAATAGATACCATATACAGGGTGGTCCGAATTTTATGCAGGAACCTTCCAGGGTAGATAGATTTCTTTAAAATAATATGTGTTTGCCTTATAAACATAGGTCTGGAACGGCCCCGTTTTGAAGATACAGGGTGTTGAGGTTTTAAAAAAATATATTTTTTTTTATATCGCACACTACCTCACAGGTGGTGTAGAAAGGAGTGTAAATAGTTTTGTTGATGTGCTTACAAATTGCACTTACTTTTAAACATAAACAAATATTCTTGTAATATTATCGTTAGAAGTGTCTGCCACAAGGGGATTGTATTGGTATGAATAACTTGAGAACGGCGAATCTTAGGGAAAAAATTAAAGTCACCTTTTTTACGTATTTTGTGCATTAAAATATAAATCAGTTACAATGACATGTAAAAAATATAGTGGCGTAGTTTTTTTTGTAAAAAAGGGGGTGACCCCTATGCAGTTGTACACCACTGGTTGAACCTTTAAAGCTCATATTTCAGAGAATATAAGGCCTACTATCATACATTATATGTACCAAATTTTATTGAGATCGGTTAATAGATTCCGGAGATATAAACAAAAAATCAATTTTTTTTTGACAACTTCAACACCCTGTATCTCTAAAACGGTGCCGTTCCAGACCTATGTTTATAAGGCAAACACATATTATTTTAAAGAAATCTATTGGCCCTCGAAGTTGCCTGCATAAAATTCGGACCACCCTGTATAATCACGAATGAACTGAAAACCTGAAAAATCTCATTAATTAGGAGGGTTGTGAAAAACCGAGTGGTATCAGTCTATCACATTGATCAAACCCAACGTAAATCATATTCATTTGAGCTTCCAAGGTAAGATGCGCAGTGGCAATGTTGTGGAATGGGGAACGGAGCCCATTTCGTTCAAAGCTTTTGAGTTGTGAAAATCGTTAAGTAGAGTACCTAGGAGTCATAAGTATACAAAATGGATCCGCATACGTCAAAAAATGGTGCACACAATACTACAAGTACAAACCCGTAAAATTTATGAGTGAACAGACTATGGCTCAAGCTAGAAACCAGACAGTGGAAGCTACAGGTGTTAGGAGGCGCACTGTTTGTAGAATTGTAAACAATAGTTAAATGTAGCAGCAGGGGAAGCATCTTGTTTAGCTACAGATCATAATAATCACAGACACTGTATAAAATCGACAAAACCACGTTATGAAGATTAATGAATAATTTTTATGTGATGAAAAAAGCAGTGACCAATTTTTTTAAAAATCCACGTCAACTTTCAAGAACCCGTTAATAAATTAGTGGAAGCAGAGAAAGTCTCAGTAGAATTATACACAGTATTGGCTTCTCACACAAATCCAAATCGTCCTATCAATAGAACGGCGGCATGATATTTGCGATTTACGAATACAATATTTGCGACGAATTAAAGAACATCGAGACGAAGGGCAGCCTTTTTTTTACTCGGATGAAACCTATACAGACAGGTTGTCCCGGAAATGGTGGGCAATCTCTCGGATATGGATAGATAATGAGAAAATATTGTCACAAATTCATATAAAAATTTTTTCCTCCGGGCTCACCCTGTAGAGTTATTAGCTCTTGAAGTTGAGAATTAAAAATGTTTTTTTTGCTGTAACTTTTGTATTTTTCAATAAATTTTGAAAATTTTTTGGCTGGATCTATAATTTTTGAAGCTGCTTTGGATGATAATATGAAATCCTCGATAATAATTATGGGGGCCCGGGGGCAAAGCACCCCCCACCAAAATTTCTAGAAAAAAAATTTTTGTTCCACTATACCCCAAATTTTCCATCATTTTATAAAAATTTATGGTATTTTACGTAAAAAAGGTATACTTGTTGAATATCCATAAAATATAATTTTGTATAATTTTTAACGTGTACTGACAGTTTCTAAAGTGTGATTTTATAACAGTGGTCTTAAAGGTAAATCACATGACTTACTTTTAACACTAGTGCTAAAAATAATTCACTTTTAACACTAGTATCATAAAATGAAATTGACTGACAGCATGCGTTAAAATTATACCTTAATGACGTTTGTAGAAAAACAAGTTTAGAGACAACGGTACTGTTTAATTTGAGACATTTTATTTAACAGAAACACAGGTTTAATCGTAGTTGGCTTTTACATATCAGAATAAAGGACAAATAATTTGCAATAGCAGTGTTCCAAATTATGAGAATTTGGACTTAACTAAACTAACTAAACGAAAAGTGCATGACAATCAAAATTTTGTAACTAATATAATTCATAATAAATTCTCAATATTAGTTCCACCTTCTCTTATACAAATACGAGCTCGTTTAACAGAAGACTGTTGCACTCTCCATAACATTTCAGGATTTTGTCGTATTTCATTTGCACAATAAAAAATCCTTTCTTCTAATTCTTCTCTAGTGGTTACAGGTGTGGAATAAACAAGATTTTTCAAGTGCCCCCAAAAGAAAAAGTCAAGTGGGTTCATATCTGGAGTTCGGGCAGGCCAATGAATAGGTCCACCGCGACCTATCCAGCGATTAGGATATACCTCGTTTAAATGGTCCCTTACTGCAGCACTAAAGTGAGGCGGCGCCCCATCGTGCATGAATATCAGTGCATTTCTGGTTTCAAGATCAACATCTTCTAACAGTTGTGGTAATTGATGCACAAGGAAATCTAGGTAACGTTGACCATTCAGTCTAGGGGGTAACACAAATGGACCCAATAAGTAAGGACCAATAATTCCACTCCAAACATTAACATAAAATTGTCTTTGGTGCCTAGTTTCAATAATAGCGTGTGGGTTCTCATCAGACCAATAATGTAAATTATGGGAGTTAATAACTCCATTCCTCCCAAAACTTGCTTCGTCAGTATACAGAATTAATCTCGTAAACATAGGATTTTGCTCATGTCTCTGAAGAAACCATTGAGAAAACTGTACTCTTGCACGAAAATCATCAGGATTAAGAGCATGCACTTTTTGGATATGGTAAGGGTGAAGAAGCTGTTCTCTAAGGATTCTTGCAACAGTGGTCTTTGGAACATTGGTAAAAGAAGATAATGACCTAATGCTAACTGTTGGATGAGCAGCAACTTCGTCCAGTATATTTTCCTCTACTTCAACTGTACGTGCTGTTCGCGGGGCACCCCTGTTTGCAGTAACAGGAGCAAACTGACCTAAAGACATTAAAATTTATTTAATATCCATTTTGTTTAATAATAGTAATCGTATTTTACCAGTTTCTCTTAATCTTTGATCAATACGTTCGAAAGTTTTGCGATCCGGAATCCTTCTATTAGGATAAGAATGCTGATAAAATCTTCTTGCTGCCGAAGCATTACAAAGAGCCCGCCCGTACATTAAATGCATATCAGCATATTCTTCATTGGAATACTCCATATTTTATAACAAATTATGAGTTATGAGATGAGTCTTAGATTTAAAACTACGTATTTGACAAGTTTGACAATTTAATTGCCTTTGGCATACTCTGACATGTCAAAGCCAACCACGATTAAATCTGTGTTTCAATTAAATAAAATGTCTCAAATTAAATGGTACCTTCCCCTTTAAACGGGTTTATTTAAAAAAATATCTATTTTATGGAATACTCATGAAATAGCCTGGTCTGAGAAAAGACGAGATGTGTAAATGACTGAAAAATATTAGTTATACAAATTGTCTTATTGCACAGGAAAATCGTTACCACCCCAGTTTGAAACCTATAAAACTAGTATGTCATCAGCTTGTTGCCAACAGAAATGTAGATTTTTCAACAGAAAATATTGAACATTGAATTGAATATTGAAATATTGAAGATATTGAATATTGAACATTTTTTACACAAATTACCGGAGAAAAGTGGCAGACACGCTACCTACACGAACAAACAATTTATTTTAAGCTCGTTAATCTTTACTTCCTCTGCAGATTATATTTTTATTGTGCTGCTGCTGTGCTGCTTTGATTAACTGCTGCCTTCAGTTCTACCATCTCATTCTACACCAAGTGCGCTTTCTCTTTGATTTGTGCCTTTCGGAGCTCATATAAAAGTTGTCCAGTTATCCTGCTTTTCCATCCAGTGCAGCTGATACAATCAGCTGAAGACGAGACTCAAATTCGTGGATTCAAAGAGTAAGTTTTAAATTGCTAGACCACCCAGATTCACAGAAAAGTCGTCCTGCTTCGAGAAATTTTTATATATCGTTTCTTAAATACCAAGGGTGGGAGTTTTTTATGTTGACAGTGTATATAACTGGCGATGCGATATAAATGTCATACAGATTTATATTTCAAAACCAAGCGAAAATCCTATAAAGCTGAGGCTAATGCAATAAAAGTAAAAAGTTTATTGTTTAACCCCTGCCCGGAAGGAAGTCAGGCGCGGGCACTTTCCCCACAAGCAAAGTATCCCCACACGGATTACAAAGTTTTACGAGCTGCCACTGAAGAGATAACATATGATAAGTTGTAATCTTTTACAAACTTTCATTTATAAGACGACCGGCTGAGCAAAAAAGTGTTTATTAAAGTTATACAGCTTTTATAGTTTTCTTTTCTGGCAGCGGAATTGTTTCACTGGAGTTTAAAGTTTGCGGTCTGCCGGGCGGATTCCCTGAAGAACCGAAGTCATTACAGAGAGCTGCAAATTACGGGGCGCTGTTTTGTAATGGTTGTTGCTGACATGTTTAGACATACATATATTTCTGAAACTTTTAGCTCACATTAAGATATTGCGGCGTATAAATTTCCCAGTATGACTGCTATTCCTCCGGTTCAGAACTTGGCCACTACCTTGATTAAAACGTATCTTACTTTAATAATAACTATAGCAATAACGATAAGAATTAGTCAATTTCTATGTTGACATGGGGTGTTTCTTTAATATTTTGAAAAACTTCAGGGCGATTCCTTGCCAAAAAAGGAAGGGAGCTTTTTCATATAAACTTATTTTCTAAAATGTCTGCCATCAGAATTACACCTCTTTAAAGGTGCAGGTTAAATTTCGGTTTTTATTTTATTTGTTAGAAAAACATAGAATCCGATATGGAGCTTTACTTTATCTTATCAAAGGTTTTCCCACGTCGATATTTTTAATTTTCTGCAACACTCGAGAAGGGTTGAAAATTACAACCCTTAGCAATTTTTCATGGTTTTTCTTTTACGAAGTTGAAAATTTACAAATTAAGAAATGGTATTAAAAAACTTGGATCAAGTGTACTTAGTGTCTATCGCCCTCCTACAGGTGACTTTGATTTGTTTCTAAGTCGACTTTTTGACACTAGAAATTTGTACAAAATTCTCTAATGAAATATTTCTCTGCCTAGATTTAAATATTAATTATTTCGTTAATAGCACTAATAAATTACTTCTTCACGATTTGCTACTGTGCTATAGTTTGAAAGTCACCGGTATGACCCCCACTAGAGTGGTTACAAATTATCTTGGCCAAACAAGTTTTAGCAAAGTTGACTATATTTTAACAAATGTTGAAGTCTGTCATTGTAAGTCTACCGCATATGAGGCTCATTTTAGCGACCACAGAGTTTTTAGTTTAAGCTACTCTGTACCTGAAAATAAAGTAAAGTTAATTAAACCCAATTATAAAGAGTTCAGATATCTTTCAGATGACAACCTTAATCATTTATCTAATGCTTTGGCTTTGACTAATTTTAATGATGTTTATTCAAGATGTTAACAATAGCTTTAATTGTTTTATGGACATTTTATTTCATGTGATGGATTCAATTTGTCCAGTAAAACGTTTTTACAGTAGAAATTAAACTCATTTACCATGGGTTACTGTTGAAATAAAACAACCCAGTAAAACACTTAAAAAAAATATATTGGCTTTATAAAAATATTGGTGACTCTCAATCTGTTTACAGGAAAACTAAAATGTGTCATAATAATTTATTAAAAAATGCAAAATTAGACTTTCATAACAAACTTATATGTAACTCCTCCAAGAAAAGTAACACTATATGGAACTTAGTGGCTCAACAAACAGGTCACAGGAGAACTAGAAAAGCTGGCTGGTGCTTTCAGCGAGTATTTTGCAATTGCAATTACTGAAACTAAATTAAACAAACACTTTGGCAATTTTACGTCATGTTGTACTTCTTCAGATGTATCAAATAATACCTTTTTTTTCTAACCGGTGGTTGGCAATAAAATATTTTCAGTCATTTGTGGACTAAAAAACAAAATTAGTTTTGGCACGTATCAATTATCTGTGAATCTACCTAAGAAAATATCAGTACACATTGTCGATCATATTGCATATCTAATTAATTTAGCCGTTAGTACTAGACAATTTCCCGAATCATTAAAATGTGCAACTGTTGCCCCCTATCTATAAAAACAATGATCCAGAGGACATTATCAATCACAAACCAATATCGTTGTTGAGTGTTTTCTCCAAGGTGTTTGAACTTTCAGTCTTGAACAAGGTAACAACTTTTCTTGAAAAATACAAGATAATGACTAATTGCCAACACGGTTTCCATTCTGGTAAATCTACCCAGTCAGCGGTTTGCAGTCTGACTGAGAGAATCTATAAAAATTTAGACGAGGGAAAACACGTAGCTGGTGTTTTTTTCGATTTAACACGCGCCTTTAATTGCTTAGACATTTCATTAGTAAAAGTAAATTGTACAACATTGGTTTCAGAGGGATATTCTTAGACTGGATAATCCAATTTTTATCTAACAGATCTATGCATGTTAAAATCAAAGAGGCATTGTCTGTCAATCAAAGTGTCACTCTGGGTGTTCCTCAGGAATCAGTGCTGGGACCGATAATTTTTCTATTATTTATAAATGACTTGCCTACTTATATGAATCCTGCTGCTATAACGCTATTCGCTGACGACACACCTGTTATGCCTTCAGCTCCGACCCATGAGGAATTCGTTAGAGTTTGTGAGAGCCGTATTATCTGTTTTGACAAATGGTGTAAATCAAATAGCCTTATCTTGAATATTAATAAGATGAAAATAATTTACTTCCATAATAAACCTGTTGCAGACACAAAATTGTATTTAAACTTTGATAACATCATTTTCCGAAAGTACCAACTCTGGGTGTTCATCTTGACTGCCACTTAAAGTGGACAGATCACATAAATGTATTATGTGGAACATTGAATATACCATTCTATGCTATATCATGGATAAAGAAAACTATACCATTATGTGCCTTAATAAATGTTTATTATAGTATAGTAAATAGCCATTTCTCTTATAATGTTAATTTATGGGGGGTGCTGTTAAAAGTTATAGGGTCTTCCTAGCACAGAAGGGTATAATTAGAAGTATATTTAATATAAAGTCTCGTTAAATTTTTTTAAGATTGTGAAGAATTGGTTGTGAAGATTTTTATTTAGAGTGGATTCTTAACCCTGTATCTATATTTTTAAAATATTATTGCACGTCAAGGAGAATATTCACAACTTTACAAATAATTCTAAAATTCATAACTTCTCTACTCGAAATTGTGACTTGTTTTGTATTCCTAAACATAAAACTAAAAAATTTGAACTGTCAGCGTACTATCAAGGAATAAAATTTTGTAATAAATTACCGACACTGTATAAGATAATGGATACTAATAAATTTAAGAGTTCAATTAAAAAATTGTTACTGACCAAGTGCTATTATAGTAAAAGATTTTACCGATGACAATCTGAATTGTATTGTCTGTTTGTTTGGCTTCATTTATGACCTGTCATATACATGTAAATGTCTCAATGGATTAATAAATATTATTTTCAAGCGACTAGAGAAATCAGCTGTTTCGCTTCAACGTTCGAACGCTTTGTAGTCTGCCAGCAGCACTGTTTTAAATGACTACAAAGAATTAGTAGTAGAATTGATTTTCGATGGTACTTTTAAAATGCTAATAACGACAAGTATTGTATGATATGTAACAAATTTTAAGTATCTTTTAGTAATATGTACAAGGCAATTTATTAAAAAATAGTAGACGACGTGGTAGAGAAGCATTTTTCAGAGTATTCAATACAATATTAACAACCTACGCATATTATTGGTTAACTCTGCGGGTAAAAGTATATAGATAGATATACGACAAACACCATACGATAAAAACTACAGTCCAAATAGGGTTGATAGGGGGAATGGGGGAACGCCTATTCCTTTTAATAACTGAAAAAAATCGTTCATTTTTAAGATGTGTTTTAGTGCTACTACTTTTTTTTTCTTGTTTACGTTAATGCTTTGTATAGATTAAAACATAAGTACACGGATTTACATAAACGTAATATTTATAATAGCTATATAATTCTGGTAGATTTAACGTCAAATTAGTATTTATTTGTATTTGCCAGTGCCCTTTTTATAAAAATTAAAAAACTTCCAAATGAATGAAGGAAAAATTACGAAATTGTAAAAGCCATTATAATTTTACACCAGTGTCCTTTGGAAACCTACAAAAACAAAAAAGTCATGTAGGCCAGAAAATTGTAAAGGTATAGTATTTCCGATCTTAATTGAAGAACCAAGAGGTTGGTAGTATGTACCAGATTCGGTCCATACCCATATACAGGTCTGGTCATCCAATTGAGGAATGAGCGCGCGGAAAAACGCGGCACAAACACAGCCGCACTGGGCGACTTGGCCATAAATTCAGTTGTCAACAAATGACAGCAGTGTAGTGCAGCAGTGCGGAATTTTGTGTGTTTCAGGTAACCAAGAATCGAACTTGCTTTCAACATCACGAACACAGCGTTATATGATTTCTATGTGATTAAATTTTAAGACCAACTTTTCTCCTTCATTTATTCGTTAGAAGTAAACAAGTTTCTGAGCAAATTGCATATCACTGACTCGTCTATTTGAGTACTAGTAGATGAGAAGAAATCCAATGACTTAATATCAAAGGCTGTCTTAAATTCTTGATGAAAATTTTAAAATTATTGCAATTAATTTGAATTACTTGGTTACTATGTCTTAAAAGACTAAAATTGATTGAGTATTTATGAATTCTCTACTTAAAAACAACCAGTTATGTACTATCTCTACTTAAAAAACAACATCCAAGACATTAATTCCGGTATATTGAATTTGGAACACGTATTTTTCAAAATTAGAAAAATTAGTAATGAATTTAATATAGAGGGTATATTAAATTCATTACTAATTTTTCTAATTGAACTTCGCAGAATGCAGAAAAGTCTGAAAATCCTCTATTTGCTGACACACAATGGAATTGATTCACCAGATTTATTGCAGAAATTATTATATCATTTTACACCTGTTATAACTCGCCAGCCCTCTACTTTTCACTTGCCACAAGCTAATTCAGACTTATTGATTAAATCACCTTTTTATAATATGTTGCATAATTTTAATATGATTTCTGGTATATGTGATATTAATTTTGATGGGTTAAATGTCATATTGGATAGATTTGCAGTAGCCGTAAGCGTTTTACATCAGTAGTATACTAATTGCTTTTATTTTTTGCATTATAACCTGATGTTATATTCTTGTATGTACATTTAATTGTCTTGTGTTGTATACTTATCTATCTTTGTCATTTATATACTTTAGTGTAGTAATATTGTCCTGTAATTGGAGTAATCTGTTGGGCAATAAAACTAAATAAATAAATAAATAAATAAAATTAAATAATCAGTTGGACCAAATGAATCATAAGTTAAACTAAATTATCTTTATTGTCAATAAAACGTGTTTTTAATGACTAGAGAAAGGTCTGAAGTACTTTTTTAATCTGGTCGTCGTTGTCGACTAATTTCTTAGATGCTAACTTATGTTCTGTAGGTGAGAACGACAACATTATTGCCAGGCAATAAACGTAGCAATAAATGTTCGATTTTATTACCCTTTTATTACATCTAAACTACTTATATAAAATAAGCCAAGACAAAATAGTTAAATAAATAAATCATGAAACCAAAAGCAATTCTTCGAATTTGATGTTATAATAAAAAAAGATTCAAAAAACATAATTACTTCAGTGGGTATATCACTATCCAATTACATTTTATTTTGTTAAAAACACCGTGATTATGGGACATATTTATATGCGAAATTTTTTGTCGAGCATTTTAAACAATCTAAGCAAGTTAGGAACAATATCTCTTCACTGTACTAGTTGTATGTTTTCTTAAGAGTATAAAACAAGGGACCATACATTCGAAATAAGGGGAAAAATCATATTTGTACTTCGTGTGTTTATCTTATTTTTTTGCACGCACGCCTGTTGAACATACAGAAAATTACGTACTATTAAGTAACACTTGCATTAATCACAATTATTGAGTATCTTTACAAATTTGCTGGACAAAACAGGAAACGTATCTTGTCTATAAAATGCCAGTCTTAATACTTTTCACTAACTACGAATTGACAAATAAATAAATATTCTTCATTTTATACTCCGAGATCATTTAATCCTATAATGCATTAAACTTTTACTGTACATATATACTAATCTGAACAAATTTCCTAACAGCAATATATTTTAAAATTTTTAATAAAGCAAGTTGGACTATTGGAAAACATTTCAGGTACTTTCCTAATTTATGAACAAAATTTGACGTTTATTTTAAAATAATATGTTTCCTTTAAACTGATTATCAATATTATACATATATCCGGATATGAAATCATATTTGTTAGAGAAAAAAAGTAATTTTAAATACGTTATATAGAAAGGGTTGAATAGACTTCTCAATTAATATAAAGAAATATGAGTTTCTAGTTTAAGATATAAGTATTAGTTGTTTAGGTAGATTTAGGTTTAGGTTCAAAAACCTCACGTTAGTGTCTTTGTTACCTCTACAAGGTGTCTCCACATTATGTATGTAAGTTGATAACAATGGCGTATGATTTGAAAAAAAATGTTTAAAATCAAATAAAAATTATGCAATTCTTACCGAAATTGCTTTTAGATTAAGTTTAATAATATTGAGTAATAAAACGCTAGACAAATGCCCTATTGAGATCATTTTGTACATAATTTCGTATAATTATTTGTGGCGCTGTACGTCATTCTGATTGAATCTATCACCGAATCTTTTCTAAGAAAATGGACTGTCATACATTTTGAAATGTTTTGAAAACTGATTCAAATATAATTCAGTCTCATGCCTTCCCTTGTTAACAATTGATTTGTTTATTACACAATTTATTAGTTATAAATAGACATAATGCGCTAGTCTTCTTTCTTTCGTTCTCCATTAAATACTAGGTATAAGAAAAATAAAAGCCAGCAAAAAATAAAAAAAACAGTCAAAGTTTACTGAAATTATGGTAACACAAAAATGAGGAAAAATGTATTAAGTTAGTCCACTATATCAACCCAAAATAATCTAGGTACCTTTAAGAGGATTGTTTGTAATGTAACCTTAATATTCTTATCCTCAGTTTGTAGTGACAGGTTATACGTTCCTTTTATTTTTTATAGTAAAGAAAATGTAGCATTTTTTAAGTAAAATACTCTGTGAAAAAGTCGGTGTAAATGTCCGCATTATTGAGTGACCTCACCCCATTCTATGGTTGTAGTGCGTTGTCTTTGTCTATTCCCATCGTCCCCATTAAGTCATCTCGTGCCGTGGTGTAAGGCGTGTAGTGCTGGACAAGTGTTTGTTAATCCAGTTATTTTGGTGAAAATTATTTAATGCATTGGTTTGATTACAATAATTAGAAACAATAATATATTGAGTCTCAATTAATATTTGGTTAAATAAACGGATACCTTCATAGTTAAATTGTTACTTATACTTACTTACCTATCTGTAACTTATAATATAGATTATGGCAATCTATTAGTCCGATCAGCTAATTTCTTTAATCGAGACCTATAATATTGTCCCCAAAATACATCTATGTAGAAGCCACTGTGGCAGCTTGTAGTTTATGACTTTAAAACAATGATATTTAAATTAAAATTTAAAGAGAATATACTCAGAATAGAGTTAAAAGTCACTCACTTGACAGTTAGCAGAAACTCGAAATTGAGTAAAATTCACTCACTTCTGTCGCAATTTTACTTGTACTCATACCAACAGAGTGAAAATTTTACTTAATCGGGTGTGGACAGAAATTGATACGATATTCAGTAAAACTGAGTGAATTTGAGTGAAACTTTTTTGCAGGGTAGCAAGCAAGTCTCTTTAACTTATCCTAAACATTTTTCTCTAAAAATTAAAATTGAAACATCAAGAAGGCAATTTTTATAGAACATTATGTAAAGTTATATTATATTTTTCTTAAATATACCTCATTTATTTATTGTACAAGTACCTCTTCCATGCATCTAAATAATTTTAGAACTGTTGAACATCGATCGTTATCTTGAATATTTGGAATATATCCAAACAGACTCGCACTATACTGATGTAAAATAAATGTGTATTTTACATTTTCATGCTCAAAAGGGTGGATTATAAAAAAGAATTCTGCACTATACTGTGTTGAATAACCCTCGAGGATTTGCAACTTCAACACTATATTTTGTAGGTATATATTTTGCTTTTGTCGTTAAAGTCCCGTCGAGTATTTCGGGAAGATATACAATTCAACGTGTATCACTTCGCAGAACAAATAAAATTCTCCCTGTTACAGCCTGCAGAAAGCTACAATTCATTTTTTTATATAAAATGGCTATATTTTTGTAGAGCTAGTACAAAATTTTAACATATTTAACGTATTTTCCAGGAAATTGTCCTTCCAATATATATTACAAATCACAATTCTTCATACACAATATTTCAAGAATTTGCCAATTATATTATTGGTGTAACAAGAAACGAGTTGAAATGTTCCCTTATTTAGACTGCTTCTGTAGATACATTCCCCCATGACTCCTGTTTCTGATTATGAATATATTTATGAAATCAGTGAATCTGTGAATTACATATTTATACAATTCTAATATTATACTAATTGGAGATTTTAATGTCAGATTCAATACTTGTGGAGACACCAGAAAAAACATTATACGTTCAGTCATTTAGTTCATATTTTTAACACAATATTATTTTGTCTTCAGTGGACTCAACAGAATTTTAGATTTAGTTTTGTGATGTTGAAATTGTCTCGGGGAGCGATCGGACGACCTTATTGTAGAAGAAACATACATCATCATGGGTACACATATGCCGAGTATGTGGCTACAACAGCAGTTCCTCATGGTTCCATTTTTGGTCCTTTATTTTTCAATATGTCTATGGAGTTAACAAATTATATGTAAATTTTTGTCTTTATACCGGCGACGACGTAAATATATATAGCTCAATTCGTAACTGAATCAGTATGCCCACTTTCAACAAAACCTTGATTATGTAATATATTGGTGCAATATTAATAGGTTAACATAACATACTGCAAAAATGTTGTCTTTCTTCAGCCAAAAACATGTCGAAACTTTTATGTTCTATTTGATGAAAAACTATCATTTAGCACCTCCAAGAACTCTCTGTAGCTAATAATAGATCTAGGTACGATTCTTTAAATATTTGTTTTAAATATCGTGACGACTATCCTGCACTATATTATACTATTATAGTATTATACTACTATTATTGTATTTTCGTGTAATTTGTAGCAACTGCAATATGACTTATGAAAATTTAAAAATGCTTTATTTTTGATGGCATGTAAATGTATTGAATTTATAAATTTTATTTAGTGTACAAGTTTTACTTTTTTATTATCTACTAGTTATGATCTTTTTTTTTTGTTCTTCAATTCTCGTTTGTAATTATGTACTTTTTTATTATTACCTTGAGGACCTATGTTCTATAATGTTTACTGCCTTTTGAATTGCACTTTAAATAAATAAATAAATAAATAAATAAATAATTTAATGAAGGAACGAATAAACGAACAAACTGACAAACGAACGAAGCGATAAATAAATAATTAAATATATTTTTTCTATACATAATTATATTAATTCATAGCGAGAAATTAGGTTAAAGAAGGGATATAAACTACTCAGCTATTTTTATAAAATTTTCAAATTTATGTTAAAATATTTGGTGTTATTTATCTCTTTATACTTCTACACGAGCATGTGATGGATAGTGACTATGTTACGTTTAATATTTGTAAGGGATGATTGATGCATGGAGCCCATAACGTACTATTAGTCCGTTTATAGCAAGAATAAAAAGTTTAAGAATCTCGCAAATCTTAAATTTAACTATTATCAGAGGAAAATATAATACTACCATCCTCATTTAAAGTGTCGCTACTGACATATCAACGATTTTATATGTTTAAAGTGTAATGCCCTATTTTTTGATATTCATAATTCTAATAGAACAAATCCTTCTAAAGTTTTGTATTAAGTAGATCAAAGATGTTTTATTAAATTCTTTGAAATTCCACATATTTATACGTGAGGTAATTAATATTGAAAGTACAGTTACAGAGGTAGACACTTGCTGCGTCCGCACATTGTAATTTAGAATTAGTTATTAGATATTAAGTATTTTTTCTTTAATTAGTATAAAAAAATATTTAGTTGTAGGCTTGTATTTGATAGAAATACACTTCTAAGGTTGTCATGCTGCGGAGAAAATAGTCCATATGGCAATATCCCCGTAAGATCGGGTAAAACTTGTTCAGCCTCTATGTAGATATTTTTAAATCGATCCATGTTCAACCAACTCCGGAACTTTTTCGCTGCTATGTTAAATAACTCCAGTAGGCTTGTATTTGATGCAAATATACGTATGAAGCCCATATTTTGCCGAAGAAAATGTTCCAGTTATCAATACATGCGAATATCGTATGAAATTTGTTTACCTCGGAAGGATACTTTGCAAAATTGATTGCTTTGTGTCCCCTCTTATCTAGCTATAGTAACTGGTTTCAGTATGTTTGAATTGGTGGGAATAAACATCGAAATCCGGCATTTTCTGGAGAAAATGTTTCAGTGAGCTATGCGAGTATATGTATAAGAAGGAAAAGAAGGAGACATAAAGCCTAGAGTCCAACGCATGGCGGGCCAAACATAACGTATGTAATATATGAATATTACTTAAAAAAATACATGGACAAAAATACAACGTATATACATATAATAAGGTACGCATTAATGAAGTTGATCGCATTTTTGGTAATTACTGTGAATGTAAGGTCGGAAAACAAGTAGTCGGTTGCTGTTCTCTTGTAATGGTGCGTTTATGATGCTTTGGATATGCGCGTTATCTAGACTCCATCCCAATAACCTCAGATCATTATGACATCCTTGATACACTGAGTCATAACGAGAGCAGCGATAAAGATGAAGGCAATGACTCAGAATAACATGCATGGACAAGTCTGAATCGATGTATTATTCTTGAACTTTCTCACAATCAGCGATTCTGACCAAAAGGTATAATAGGAAGTAAATACTCGAACATTTTCTTCGGGAAAATGTCGGCCTCATACGTATATTTATTCATTTAACATCGCTACAAATAGTTCCGGGAGGCTGAACAAGTTTTATCCAATCTTATGCGAATATTGTCATCTGTACGACTTTTCCCGCAGAATGACAAATTTAGAAGTGTTGTTCTATCAAATACAAGGCTAATGGAATCATTTAAGATAGCTACAGAAAGTTCCAAAGTGGGGTAGAAATTGATAAATTTTTAACATTGCGCTCCATTTACCACTATCTATTGCACCAACAGAACTACATCGGTAACTCGTTTTGCAACAAGTCTCTCTTTTCGTTGTCTAATTAATTTTTGTTCATAAAAAATACAATCCGCTAACATTCGTATCAGATTCAGAAAAAAATTAATTAAAATTAATTTTGCATAATGTTCTATAATATACAAACTCTTGAAACTTCCTTCAATTTCTCTGAGAAACAAAACAATTGTGGGTACATCTACATTGTAAATATTTTATGTGAGTGACCGAACACATCGTCCTTTAAGAACATAATTTACAATTTGCATTTTGTGACTTTGTCTATTAGGAATTACTTTTGTTAGTTCTGTTCTCAGTCGACGTCATATTAAACGAATTCATGATTCAGTTAAATTTCAATATATTTTCACTTAATATTGAGCAATTACACAATTTGACTTATTTATGACAACGTATGTTAAACTGATTAATTACAATCTATTTATATCAACAAAAGTTATTTTTGCTTGTAAATCCACCGCTCTAGAGAAGAATAATATTTTTTTGTTTTCTTTTTAGTCATCAGTTACAGACAATCGAATAATTGAGTTTAATCTAATAAACCCCCACTTTTTTTGCTAAAATTTCCAACTTTTCCTCAATTCAACAGTCAACACCTACACTAAATTTTCAGTAAACAAACTTCTTATAAAAAATAAGTCGGTCTGAATAATAATAAAAGTTTTAACTCAGATTTGAACAAATAAATGAAGTTTAATTGGATTAGATTACTTCCAATGCTCGGATGTACTTAACTGATGACTGCGGTAAAAAAACTGAAATTCATTTTTCTCTGGCTAATTTTAGCGACGTGCATCAAGTATGGATTTTAAGTAAATGAAGTGGCATTTCAAAAACCATTGCATTTTCTTAAAATATCTACATTATCTGCCAATAAAAAAAGAGTGTAGCAAACAACAAAAAAAACTGTTCAGGGTGTTTTAACAACTATGTTCTACGTAAAAAGAGCTCGTATTCATATTGGGCTACCTCCTATATCGTATTTCATTCAGATTATTTTTAAAATTGACAGTTACGTTAAAAAGTTATATTTTGAAATTTTAATTTACTTATTTATTTGAGGAACTTTTTAAGAAAGCAAGATATGTATTAAGGTAACTTTACTAAATCGGTTTATTTTCACGCAAGGAAGCCACCATTGGTCTATTTGCTTCCAGACACCCTGTAGATTGCAATTTTTTTACAGTTGTAGTTCTTTATTTGTATTAGAATGAAACATGGTGCTAATTTATATTTCATTAAGTACACGCTTAATCGTACAGTTAGTTGCATTCATTTACTTATTCCTAATGATATTAGGTATAAAGAATATATTTCTGACAGACGCTAAACACTGTATCCTTTTGCATTTTTACATTATCTACATGTAATGAAGTAAAAGCAGATATTCCGAAATTACTTTAAAGTTACATCCTAAGAGAGAAACAAACTGCTGAGATCATTAGAAAACTTTTGTGTGGAAAATTTTCAGAGCCGAACTTTTTTATTTCTCGCGTAAATTTTACAATAAAGTTCTACAAAGCAACTTACACCTTAAAGAATTCGTTTTACATTAGATATAAATTGATTTGAGTTGAAGAAATTCTAAATCCATCCAGACAAGTGTTATAGAAGGGCACGTACTTTCCAAGAAAATATAATTTAAAACAGAAATAAAACTTTTGACTGCGGAATTGTTTCGACTTGTGTAAGTTTAGAAGATTCCTTTGTTCTTTATTAAGAGATTTCTGAAATGTATTCAAACAGGATTGAATTCTTAGGTACTCATACTTATTTACTGGGTAATAAATATAAAATTTTCATGAGGGAAGGAATACTACATTTCGATCACTTTTTCTAAATTCCATATTTTTAAGAATGTAATGTTACACAAATGTCTTTTGAATTTAATTTTACAAAGGAGCACTAAAATACTTTGATTAAAATATGAATATCAATGAATATTATAATTTGGTGGTGGTGGTGATGGTGGTGGTGGTGAATGGTGATGGTGGTGGTTATGCAGATTAACTTTGTACCAGACATATTTACCTACAAACAGTTCAAATATACATTAGAAGGAACTTACAAGAGTTAAACATCGCAATGTATAAAATTACCTTATGCCTCCTTGTCCACTTTAACATTACTTAAAAAAATATAGTGTCCAAGGACTAAAGAGAAAAAATAATTGAGAATTTAAAAAAATTTACCTATACCAAGGCAAATGTGATGGTTAGCAGTTATGCAGAAAGATCTCAAAATTGGTAGATACTATCCAACGACACTTTTGCCAAACTTTGTTGGTCGCCTAAGGGAAAATTGAGAATTTTTAATAGCATAGAGTCTGTTTAAAGAAGTTAGAATAATACTTCGTAAACCAAGCCATAAACAAAAATTTTTGAAGACTGAAAATATTTAAATAAAAGAATTACCTGAACTAAATAGTAATGCCCATGAATCGTGTACAGGAAAAGTGAGGCGTCTATAGTTACTAAAAAAAGTTAGACATAGTTAAAAGTGTGTTTGTATTGTATTTTCTTCCATTTTGTGTGGTGTATGTAAGTAATACCAAATGCAGGCACAGATAAGTGACTTAACACAAGAGTTTGACAGAAATATCTTTGAAGTCGACACAGACACCGACAGACCGCTGGATAGCATGTGTTATATATGACGAAAATATTTGTGTACATTCTTATTCAGCGCATAGTTCACATTTACCTACGTAAATTTCAATACACACGAACTTTACATTAAATATAAAGCACAACGTATTGATGTGGATCCGACTTTAGCTTTCATTACGGAAGTTTAAGGAAGACTGGTGCTGTCGAGGCAGATTCACAGGCACACTATTTTCTGGTAAAAGAACGGGAACTGTGACAATTCACTAATTGTCGCCACTGCCCATCTAAGGCATTATTTTCATGCAACTCGCACATATCTATTAGGTATCTGACGGTTTTACCTTTCTTTCTTCCCATTTTCTTCTCCTGCTTTCATATTATCCTTGTAATTGTAATCCTGTAATTAATATTAATTGAATTAGTTCGCCAATATACACGTTTACCAAATAAAAGTTTAGTGAAAACCTCGCGCAGCCACGTGCAGAACTTGCGTCATCAACTAAGTAGTGTCATAGAAAAGCGGCATTGAAAAACGACGTTTATAAACGAGTTAGTATGAATATAACATTATTATATTTAAGTTAGAACTAGAATCTCACAGACCGGTCTTCTTTTAAAAATCGGACAATAGAGGTAGTGCCGTACTACGTCAAATTTCACCTATCCTCCAACTGGAAAAGCCAGAGCGACCATTATTTGGACCTAGAATACCTGCATGGAGAAACTCGGACGTGGATAACGCCGTAAGAGATGGAGCGGATCGCTCCATCAATAACGACTTGGGACGGGTACAGTTTTCACGGATATTTCCAATTTTCTCATCGCTGTGTCTAAAAATCGCTCCACAAGGCTGCGACCAACCCGATGTCACAACCTCCATCCCCAACGACGCGATTTAGGTTTAGAGGCCGAAAATTAGGTTCAAATTAGGAAATTCAACAAAATTTCCAAATATTACGAAATTCGGACCTAATACATATAACACCCTGTTCATAATTGGGAGGATTCAGAAAGATTCCATAATCTGGGGAGGCCATAGACCGAGATTACGAGCGGCCGCTATGGAATCTGAAACTTCATTTTACCGACCTGAAGAGCCACCCATCAAACCAGGGGAAGCCGGACACTGCAAGTGACTGAACGTCGACCCTGGACATTTGCAGTCTATTAAGCAGGTGACTTGCCCAGTGCTAGTTGCACGCTACTATCTACTATCAATACATGTTGTACGTACAGAGCCTCAAACATGGTTATACGATAGTAGAGGCAACCATCGGTGAAGTCAGAAGTTCCAAAAAAGTGCTCATGCTATTAACACGGTAAATCAACAAGTATTAAAATTATGTTCTGTTTCCAAAAAATATTTCTGCCAATTGTGTTTTTGCATTTCAATTTATTTACCATTTAAATATCTTCTCTAAATTTTTAAACATCCTGCATATCTTTTGCAATACAACTTTGGCACCCATATCTGGGACAAGAACCTAAAAAGTTCTGAGCGAAATTTAAAATTTTTGCCCAACTTTCCTCAACGAAGCCGTCTTCAATCACCCTACGCAGGGCCAATCCCGAACAAACTAGAGATTCAAACTCCCCTCCACGAGAAGGCGTAGTTCGGAAAATAACATTTTCGACTATGTTTCCAAAATTTCCGCTAAGTTCCTATCATTCCAAACATGGAATTGATCACCACGGTAGCGTAGTCGGTCGAGCATGCGGTGGCAAGCATTCTGCTCCGAGTTCAATCCCTGGCGATGCACTGGCAATGTCGATGGATAATGGGTGTCCGCGTTTTTTCAAATGTAGCCCCCTTCCGCACAGCCTTTGGTTTTGGATTTGGGGGTTGTCTCATTTCTGTGGTGTGTTTTATGGAAGCCGTAACAGACGATACCGACGAAGGCCGATGCTGTCAGCAGATCAGGACCCGCTGCAGAGTTGATCCCAGTTATGGATTTCGGAAAATAAACTTCGAAAATTCGGAGAATTTTCAATTTGCACTGGGAAACCATAATACAAAATCACGGTATCACGTTAAACTACAAGTTCATCACCCGTTCCAGGCGACTACAATCCAGAGATGGGCAAAATCCAGAGAGGCCAATTGTTCAAACTAAAGCGGACTTCGCTACAGGACCTCTGCGGGTCTTTCAAGGAATAGGTACCTTGCAGCGCAATAACCAGAGATGGATATCTGGTCAGTTCATGTAGTACGACATAAAATTAATATTTGCATTGTCGTATCAAATACTTTTATTGTAAATAAAATATTTTTAATAAATACAAAATTGTTAAAAATTTTCACAAATTCTAGCGTCCCAATCACTCAGGCGTTGTTTAATCCTGCGGTGAAGATCTCATGGGATACATCAAGCTCCTAGAAGCTTCCAAAACCAATTGTAGGCAAGGGAAAGCCACAAAGACAGTAACGTAGACACAATAATAACAATGCACAATGAAATGAAAAATATGACAGAATATATTTACTGCAACTAGGCTCAGTTGGATGCCTCCAAGTCAATGCCATCCCGAGCATGTACAAGAATGGACAAAGGTAAAATAAATTAGATTTTGGATTCCATTACAAGGCAATTACCCGCCACTGCTGGAGAATATAGGCCCCCTAAGTTTGCGAAATATAGTTAAGTTTCTCTCAAAAACTTTATCTAAAATATTTAGTAGAATAATACTTTCTGGTCCAGAACATGCCCACTAATACGTTTCAATACACATTCGCTGTGAAACATTTTATATTTACTGTGGCGAAAATTATATTGATACAAATATTGGTATTAGAGTATAAGAACGGAATAATAAATTGAAAAATTATTCAGTATAACCGCGGAATCGTCGTAGTGACGTAAAGAATCCAATCCAATTAATTTGAGGTTGAGCGAATTAGACCGTATCTTGACAGCAATCGATTTAAAGCCTCTTAAATAGGTTAAGCAGTAGAGCAGTGGAGTTGACGAGAAGTAATCTTTTCGTAGGATTTTATAGAAGTGGAACTATTATTAAATTCCGCGCATCATGCTCGGCTGCAACGACTAAAGGGATTGCGGATCGAGAGGAATTAAGCGAAGAAAAACAAACAATGAGGGAGGTTTATAAATTTCCTATGAACCCAACTGGTTGGCCGGAGCTATTATCGCTATTTAATTCAATAAGGATCCGTTTATCTTGATAAATCGACCATAAATTGTTTAGGGTTAAGTGGAACACAGCAAAAAAAGTTGCACGTATATGGGGTACGGAATAGATGCGGTCCTCAAAAACGTTCAATCCTAGCAAGTTCTATTTATATTATCATACTTACAAATTAAATCAATTCCGTGCGTGGCAAGTACTTTTAACAATTCAAATTCATATTAGTGCAAATGGCGTGAACAGGAAAACTTCGCAATACGTGAGATGCATCTCCGCTATTTCTATAACAGAGTAGATTAGGTTTTATAGATCGCTAACTCTCCACTCCAGCCAACTCGTGTTACAACAGTGCCTCTTTTGTCGCGTTCCCGTACTATCAGGGAACGAACCACACCAGTCATATAATTAAAAAAACATTTATATTTTAGTTTACAGGCTGATCCGATTTGTAGGTGCAGGTACGAGTATTTTTTTTCTAAAAAGCCACAAAAAGGTATTAGCAATTTTTTTATTTAAAATGTAGTAGCACTACGCCCCTTGGGGTGTTCTACTAGATTACTTTTTAATTTTTGAATATTAGTTTTTCAAGAAAAAATTTAAATCCTTGCAAAAGAGCAAACTGCATTGTTTTTTACCACTTTAATTAAAAAAATAAATAAATGACAAAAATAATATTAAAATAAATTAAAATAGGTACACATCAAGAACTGTTACGTATTTAAATTTTATATAAATTTAAAAATAAATAGATTTTTATGAAAACTGGTATGGCGACATTTTGAGATAACATGATGGCAAAATTGGCAAGCTTAAAATTTTCCGTTTCAAAAAAGTTATAATTTTCAAATATGTACGCACCTCTTTAGAGAAGTAGAAGATTTATTTAATATACAGGGTGATTCAGACATAAAGTCTTTAATTTTATCCACGTATTCGGAAGGCCTAATATAGACAGAAAATCGAAAAAAAAAATTACTCGATCTTTTAAAAAATAAGCAAATTACCTCTTAACTTCCAATGATTCGGCGCCCAACTTCGCAACAGGAAACGCGCCGGCGGACTATTGAAGCGAAACAGCTGATATTCCAAGTGGCCTTGAATTTTGCAATTGGTTTGAAAATCAATAGGCAGCGGATTTCAACTGTATTTACAATGCTATGGACTGACGTGTGAGTGTAATAGGTATGTACCATACTACTCTTTGAAAAGCAATAAATCACACAATTTTATGTTGAAGGCAATTGCATGGGCAGTAAAAAAATCGAAAAAAAAACACGTAATTTTGCAATTTATTTGCAATTTGCCAACTTAGCCTCACGTCTTTCGAGTTATTTTTTTGATATATCATTCTACATACCCTTCCCATTCATAAAGTGTAATAAAATGTCTACTAATATTTTTTTTTTACTTTCAAATTTTAATTCAACTGGAGTATTAAGAGAAAATACGCGTTTCTTCACTTAAGGTTTAGTATACATTTTGAAAATTAATCTATTGTTGCTCTCTAAAAATGATATTTATGTTATATAATAAGACAGTTCAGTATAATTTACGTACCTATCTGCTTCCATGACTGACAATATCACATGATATTACAACTAACAATCATCCAAGTTCACGAAAGTTTGACACACGTCTTTTAAATTTAGTAAACTGATATATTTCATTTAATTTTCATTTAAGAACTATATAGGGTGGTCTATTTTTACTCGAACTCACTCTGTAGAATTATTAGCGTGAAAATTGTTTATCATGTTTGTTTTTCATTACAGAAGAAGTTTTTAATATAGAGCTGTGTCAATTTAAATGATTTGTACTAATGTATTCAAATTGTCGGCTACTTTGAGTCCTTAACTCCTAAAAAAATATAATTACTTTTAACTTTTTTAACATTTGTTGTCGTTTTAAATACCTTCATATTTTTTTACTGAAAAATGTTTTACCTACAATTAACGATGAAACTATAACAAATTCCATCTTTCTTATGTAATCCCCTTCTGAATCTATTTTCTAACACACAAGGTGTTCTATAAATTTAATGTAATTAATAATATAACAATTAATATAAAAAATTCCGTAAGCAAACATTTATTTTATTTTTTCAATGATGACAAAATAAAATTTACAGAAAAAACTAAGGTTATTCCTCAAAATAGTCAGATAATCAAAATGCTTTTAATTTAAACATATAATAGTGTAACAAAAATGATTTTTTTATGATTTTATGCAGTATGCAGTTGTTAAAAAATAATTCTGTATTTTTTTATCTAAATAAATATATAAATGTCGTTTTATTGTTTTTAGTAAATTATTTATAAATATATATATTTTATTTACTGGCTGACTCTGTTCATTACTTTTTATTAACTATATAAAATAAATAATGTCATTATGTACAAAAATATTTGGTTTTATTGTCCAGCAAACTGCCAATAACATATAACTGAAATATACATAATAAAATTGTATGTTGGGACGAATATGTATCATTTATTTTAAATAAGTTAACACCAATATAGCACTAACGTCGTATGGCTGTGTTTGACACATAAGTAAAATGATTTTTGTTCCCCCTTGAAATTACCTTTTTATCAGTTGTCAAGTGATGCGTAAATGATGTTGAATTTAGTGTAGGATAACAAAGTATTGTGTTTGTATCATGAGAACGTTTCTCCTTTTGATATATAACTCAATTTATATGACATAATTTAAAATCGAATAAATCAAAGCAAACCAAATAGTAGAGGGAATGCTACAGAAAACTGATAAGGAGCCGTATAAAAGTCCCTGGGAAAATGTGAACGAATTTTAATAAACAAACAACCACGACGTCTGAAAATTACTTAGAAATTATGTTAGATGAGAAGAATACATAAGCTTAATAGGATATTTAGTATAAGTAATTTAAAAATATATAGAAATCATCTACGCATCTTTGTTCCCAAGACAACTTTTTTTATATTAGACGTAACGGACCGGATTTATTTTCAGAAAGTTTTACATCGATAGGTCATTCATGCAATAAACGCGCCAGCATCAGGAAAACGTTAATGAACGACCTGTACACGAGAGGAGCGCCGGGCACGCGCTTGCGCGTGAACACCGCTCTCGGTCACGTGCGATGTTTTTGACTTGAAGGTTTCAAATTAGGAACTACCTATCTATTATTTACACTACGGCTAAAAAAACACGCATTCATTCGTCCATAGCTTTGTTTGCTTTCTAGGATCCGCTGAACTTAGATTTTGAAACTAAAAATTGCAAAAATCAGCTTCGACTTTCGCGATAGCGTTCCGTTTCGCAATGTAAAGCGTAGAATTAATGGGGTAATTTGCTTATTTTTTAAACGGTAGTGAAATATTTTTTTCCGATTTTCTGTCTTTATTAGGCCTTCCGAATACGTGGTTAAAATTAATGAGATTATCACTGAATCAACTTATATATAAAAACAATCCTTAACTGATCTTTTCGGCGAAAGGGATTATTTACAAAACTTTTAAACTTTTCCACAGGTGGCAAAATACGTAATACTAATACAAATTTATTCTTCCTTAAATGATTAGATACTAAATGCTGAGATCTTATTCATACTAGAAATTTTATCCTGGCTACGACACTGCCTATAATGCACTTATTCCTGTAAAACACATCGACTAGGCAAAATGCTTTGTTCTACATAAAATATAAGGAAAATTTTAAAACCGCTGCTCGTGTCTGCATCGAGCTTACATAAGAGAATTTAAATCCGCACTTCACATTTCCCATAAACGACATACTTGGTTTATCCTAGACTTTTCTGATATTTTAATGCATTTGCATTTTCAAGAAATCATTTTCCGGTTGTTTTAACAAGGATCTAAAAGTCAAGCGAATGGCGTAAAGACGTACTTCAAGTTCAATAAAAAAGCACATACCAACCCTCCATTTTTTCATATACAGGCTTTTACAAATATCTTATATTAAGGCCCGGTACTTTGAGTCTCGGTTAAAGGTAAAAATAAATAAATAAATAATCTTTACTGAACAGAAAAAGCACGAGTACCTATTTACTCGATATATAGTCGACTATCGACTATATACTCGATAGAAGGAATGAGATGTCATATTCTACCATGACGTGTTCGAAGCTGCCACTTTCTCATAAGCAAGCTCGTCGAATTAAAGAATCATTTACATTTAAATTACCTAGTCCCGATATATAACAGTTGAGATTAATAAGGTGCAATCATGTAGATACTGTATTCCTTGAAGAGAAAATGATCCGCGTACATTCGTTCTGCGGCTACAACATTTCGTCTACATTCGCTGTACATCAATAGCATGTCCCCCAATTCGTGATTATTGTAATTGTGCGTTACTGTAATAAAACATTCATGTATAAACTACAATTTTAAATGCCCAGTCGGTATCGGGATTTGTTTTCCTCAATACTCGTATTAATTAGAATGAGGCATTTAATTCTGTTGTTTTCTAGGATTTTTATTTAATCTTCAGGCCAATAAAATGGAATATACCTAATATACAAATATTCTTTATTATTATTAATACATTCGACAGTTTAACGATTTATAATTCTACAATAGAAACATTTGCTATGAAGATCTAGGATACATTTATTTTTAATAAGTGCTTGAAAAGTGATGCATTATCTGGGCCACAAAATCATTTATTATACTGATTAATGAGTCGAAAGTTATGTGGGATAATGCAATTTCCATATCTGAATGTTCGAAAAATAAACCGGATGAAAACCTTCCATTCACTGATAGGTAATCGAGTTTTCTTTCATATATCTGCCTCTTATTTCTAAAGAAGCAATTTTCTTACTATTCAACTTGCGACTTTGAATTAATTTACAATCAACCAAAATCTATATACTGATTTTTACTGAAAATGTAATCCGTTATCTGTGGAAAACAAGTTCTGACATCAACCTTCTCTTATTGTAGAAACAATATAGAATTTGCTCTATTTTAAAAAATTGCGATAAATCCCATAATAAAAATCAATATCTGAGGCAATTTTTGGACTTGCTGCCTCAGAATGCTTTTCACGTTTACATCACGTTAGTATACTGTTGTTTGTTATCCTGCGGATGTCGCGTAATTAATTCCTATCCGTTGGTATTTATGGTGATGTATTGTAGACAATTGAATTTGTTGCTTTTTAAGGAATAATATCCCGCGGCTCAGTTCTGATTATGCCCTAATTATAAGTTTGTTGCAAGTATGTAGTTCCATATTATCTAATCTAGGTTGACTAACTAAAGTGACAATAAAACTGTTAATGACGGCGTGGAAATGTAACAAAAGTATCTGTCAGAATTAAAAAGTTTAAAAAACAAAAAAACTGAAATACGTGACGGGCAAAAAATTTGAAACTGGCAATGACGTTATATATGTAATACATAGTAAAATTAACGGATCTTATTTTATAAATGAACTTCAAACATTAACGGATAAATGCATAGTGCAACTTAAAATTAAATAAAAAGTTTTCTAATAAAAAACATCGAAATTGTAATATAAAGAAGAGAGTACTTAGAAAAAATAATAGTGTCGTACATTGAATTCGAAAATTTATTATCTCGATGAAAAAAGGACAAATGAAGGATATACGGTCTCTATACGGCAATATTTAAATATCAACAGCAGATGAGAAGTATTTTTACAAGAATTTTCCGTGGGATTAAAAACGCCCTGCAGATTTTTAGATAGTGGTTGAGAGGCAGCACTAAAAATGGTTTGCATCTATTTTGGTTCAGATCGAACCTGATGCAGTGATTGCCATGGATAATACACCTTACCGTAATAAACGAATAGAAAAGTTGCCTATGGAAAAAGAAGATACAGGGTGTTAATAATAACTTTTGCCAAACTTTAACGGCGTATTCTACCAATGAAAATACTCAAGTTTTGCCCTAAACACATTTTTGATAGGACGCTTCCCTACAGAGATACAGGGTGTTCAAACTTTCAAATGTTTATATTATTTTTCCTTAACTTCACTGGCATAAATGTGATAAAATATAGGGGATGAAATTTTTTTAGTAGGAACATTTTTTCATGGATAACTTATTCCAAAATACACTCCAGTGGCGTAGTTATTGGGGGAGTAGGGGATATTCTTTGAAAAAAAAATCGTACGCCACTGCTTTTTAAAATAATTTTAAATGTTTTTAAAATGTACAGTCAATTTGTGGCAATAAAGTATTCTTCAATACCTAATATTTTTGAGAGATTTCAAAACACTATAAAACATCACAAGAAATGTTTAAAATGCATGTAAAATGTATATCTGCTAATTAAATATTTGTATAATTGAATGCCATATTTTTTTATTAACATCTGTTTTTATTTGTATGAGAAATAACGAACTTTTGCAACAAACAAAAGAGTGGCGTTCAATAGAAAAAAAAATAGTACATAGGCACTTTTTGCCAAGAGAGTAGGCAGAATTGCTGAATACATATAGACCAAGCAAATTAAATGTTTACTCGAAAAAAGTCCTATCCGCTAGATTATTGTAAAATTGTCTAAAGGAACATAATACAAGACATCTCTCGTCTTCTGAGTCAAAAACTGTCATTAGCTAACTTTTCTATTTAAACAGTTAAGTTTTTCACTTTGCAGGGAAAACCATCAATTTTAGCGAAATGTGACTCAGAGACAGCTTATAGGGACTAATATTATCTACAAAATGAGACTGGTTAAATTAAAATCGGTTAATAAACAAAACAGTTATTACAAAAAAACCAGAAAAGTGCCAATTTTTTTCATTTGTTTATAACTATCGCATTTATTGTTAAAATTTTATAAAACCTATGACAAGTTGAGGGTTTTGTCATACTTCAAAAGTGTGCCAAAAGTGGGCGCTGTAGGTGCAATAGTTTTCGCACAATTCTATTTGTTTATAGCGGAGGCTCCA